>NW_022900927.1:9026605-9072541 GCF_012274545.1 Fukomys damarensis
TGGTGTGTCTGTAAAGCTACTCTTGAAAAGCAAACACATAACTATATTTTTAATAAAAGCTATGGTGAGATGATCATAATTTCTCCACTCAAAGAAATACAGTGATTTGCTTGTTTTCCATCTTTTGGTTCTTATGTGTAGGTACTTAGTTTTAATTATATTTGCTTTAAAATTCAAATGCCATAGAATGAGTGCTTTTTTGTCATAGTGAATTTTGTGGGACATTTTGAAGTAATTAAGCATATTATTTCTATGCATATCAATTGCATGATTAATACATGGTATTTGTTGTAGTAAACTGAAACAAAAGTGAAATTAGTAAGGTAGAAAATGAAAACTTAAGTTACTTCTTTCCAATCCAAATGCCTTGTTTACTACTATTGTTTATAAATGTCTCATTTAAATTCATTGAAGCATAGTGTATTATTTTTGTTTCTTTTTTTTTTTTGGAGATAGAGTCTCACTATGTAGTTGAGACTGACCTGGAACTCAGTATGTAGTTCAGGCTGGTCTCGAACTCACAGCGATCCTCCTGCCTCAGCCTTTTGAGTGCTGGGATTATAGGTGTGCACCACCATGCCTGGCCCATAGTGTATTATTTTAAAAATAAATTTATATATGGGTTGTATGTGCACAACCACAATAATGCAGACACTTACATAATGCTTACTATATGCACTTATTTTGGATGCAAAGATCCTATGAGATACTTTTATTACCCCTATTTTATGAATGCAGAAGCTGTGACTTAGAGTTGTACTTACATACTTTCAAATAATGGGGTCATACTGTGCATATATTTTGGCTTTTCTTGAAGAACAGTAAAAAGTCACCTGTATAACTCAATGCACACATCCAGGAGTAGAAGCCAGAAACTCCTTAAAGATACCCTGCTAGTTATTACCCTCTTCTTCCATAGGTATCCATTATTCTTACTTTTAACTATTTAGGTCCATTTGCCTGTTTTGTGCTTTATATTAGTTGAAACATTTAGTATATATTCTTTTGTATATGGCTTCTGTTACTTAAATTATATTTGTAGTATTCTTCATGTTGTTGCATGTGACAATAAGATCATTTCTACTCATGGCTGTGTCATATTACCATAACGTGGTCTAACACAATCCATTGTACTGATGGTGGGCATATGTATTGTTCCCATTTCAGCCAATTATGAATAACGCTGCTGACGATGAATGTCGTTTTGTACTTTGTTTCCCCCATTCAAATATTATGGGATGCATTCTTCATATCAGTACATATTAGTCTACTTCATTCTTTGTGTGTGTGTGTGTGTGTGTGTGTGTGTGTGTGTGTCTCATTACAGATCCTTGTGTAGGTGTATCATAAGTAGCCACTCTCAACCTGACATTACTTCCAATTTTTAACTACCAAATTTCTTTCTTTTCTTTTTGGTTTTTTGAGACAAGGTCTCACTGTGTACCCCAGGCTGGCCTTGAACTCTTGGTGATCCTTGTACCTCAGCCTCTCAAAGTGTGGGAATTACAGGCTTAGGCCACCACCCCTGCTTACTATTGCATTTGTTTATGCTCTTTTGAAATATTTTTGTAAGATTGTAAGATTTTGTAAGAAAACCAGGAGTAGAGTTTTCATGTTAAGGTGTATGTACATTTTAAATTGTGATAAATTAAAAATTTCTTTCCAAACACATACTGTATCAAATTGTATACTGAGTTATATAAAATGTTCACTCTTACTAACAAATAGTAACTTCCTGCAAACTCTTCACCAATTATTATTTTTTTAAAAACTTGCAAGTTAGGGTTTGATGGTACCTTCTTGTAATCCCAGCACTTGGGAGACTAAGGCAGGAAGATGAGTATGAGGCCAACCTGAGCTACATAGTGAGTTCAAGGCCAGTTTGAACTACATAGTGAGACCTTGTCTCAAAAAATAAAACAAAACATTGCCAACATTTTTGGCAATGGTATTGACTATTTTAGGAACCTAAAGATCTATTAATAACATTAATGGCCGTTTAGTCTGTAAATTGGCCTCATGGATGCATATTTTCTATCATATCTTCTTTTTTTTGATAATGGGGATTGAACTCAGGTCCTTGTGCTTGCAAGGCAGGCCACCGAACCGCTGAGCTAAATCCCTGGCCCTGTCATATCTTCTTTCTCTTGATATGTAGCAGTTATTTTGGATGTTAATCAAAATATTTGAAATATTATGGCAAGTCAGATTTTCCTGTTACAGATATTGAAAAAATCCTCTCCTACATTTTTGGGGATTTAAAGTTGTAATTAATATATATATATATATATATATAGAGAGAGAGAGAGAGAGAGAGAGAGAGAGAGAGAGAGCAGGCATATAAATATATATAGCATAAAATTTACCTTTTAACATTTTTCGAAAGTGTTCAGTTCAGTGGCATTAAGTACATTCACTTTGCTGTGCAGCCAGCACCACTATCCACTTCTAGAACTCTTTCATCTTATAAAATGAAAACTCTGTCAAAAAACCAGTAACTCTTTATTTCCCTCTTCTCTTTATTCCTAACAATTATCATTATATTTTGTGAATTCCTTCCCTAAGTAAATCTCATATGAATAAAATCACAGCATTTATCTTTTTATGATTGTTTTATGAATTCACTTAGCATATCTTCAGTGTTCATTTAGCATGAGTCAAGATTTACTTCCTAAGACTGAATAACAAGTTTATTGTCTGAATATACCACATTGTTTAGCCATTCATCTGTTGATATAATTGCATCCACTGTTTTGCTATTGCAAATAATGCTGCTCTGATTTTAGCTGAACAAATATCTCTGCCTCCATGCTTTTATTATTTTGAATAGTTTGTAACTTTTTATAGTATGCATGTTTCTGCAGAAATTTCTCATTTTTATGCAGTCACCTTATCCTTTTCTTGTGGCCTCAGTGTTTGATGACATGCTTAAGAAAACTGTTGTCTCAACCAACATATAATTATAATCTCTTATTTTTTTCTTCTAGAACTTTTATTGTTTTGTGTTTTTGGTTAATTACTTAATCTATCTGAAAATTTGCAGTGGAATCCCATTAGAAATACCTTGACATGCTTTCTAGGATTAAATGCCAATTGTAAATAATAAATGAGTTCATGAATAGAACCAAATGCTTTGGTATGTATACTTTACAGTTGTTTTATTATACAAATCCTTAATCATAGGAATGTAACTGGGACAGTAGTCTTTCACACATTTGCCTGAGGTAGATTTCTTTTCACTCGTTCTGCAGATTGCCAGTCAGACTGAAAGAATGAGGAAATTGTTTTGTTAATCTGGGAGGGCCCATTTCTGAACTTTTTCCTTGACTTGGTTGATATACTGTAATAATTATTTCTTCAGATAAAATTTTGCCAGTTTTTGTTTTATTAGAAATTAAATATTAGTTAAGGATATATTGTAATATACAGGAAAAGAATGTGATTGGCTTTCTGGGGATCACAAAGTCAATTGGGAAGTTTTCTGCTCAGGGACCATTAAGTACATAGTGGATTAAGAGTGTGGCTAATAATAAAGAGAATAAAGCCAGGGGTGGTGGCACACGCCTGTAATCCCAGCACTTGGGGGGCTGAGACAGGAGGATTTCTGTGAGTTCGAGACCAGCCTGGGTTACATAGTGAGTTCCAGGTTAGTCTTGACAACATAGTGAGACTCTGTCTCAAACAACCACCACCACAACCAAAAAACGAAACAAACAAACAAAGGAGAATCAAGCTAGGTGCTTTGGGAAAAGGTGTGATTAAATCAGGAACCACCATCATAAGTACTTTTGACCTAATTACAATTTATTTTTATTTATTGATCCTAATTACCATAGTTTTGATAAATCTGGGATGAATCTGTAGTCTGGACCTCAGGAAGCTTATAATTTACCAAACCATTATAAAATATATATTTAATTTAGTTTCTAAAGGTTTCTGATGAGATTTGCATGCTTAGAAGAGTCTGGGCCCAGAGGTTGGACAGTCATGGATTGTAGTCCAAATGCTTTCGTTTTACTAGCTTATATGACCTTGAGCTGGTTAATTTCTCTAAACCACATGTAAAAAAAAAAAAACATGAAATGAAGACTTCTTACAATCACTGTGAGGATCAAATTATAAATCCACCTAGAATATATGGCCTCTTGTTTGGCACAAAATAAACACTCAGCTGCTCTTACTAGTCAGTACATATCCTTTCAATAAATGATTTAGAATGGACTAAATGATATTTCAAAATACCTAAGAAAGTTAAATCAATTTTGAAAGACATAAGATTTAAAGAATGTAACCAGTTTACCACAGTTGCTTTTTCTTGGAAGTGTGTGTGTGGGGATATTATATTACTTTCTCAAATATTTCTGGTGTCCATGTGAAAAGCCATAGGTCTTTTCCAGATTGGCTCTTGAATAAGATATTCTGTAGAAGGGAAGTAGTTGCAGTTTAAAATGCTAAAATAAATGGCTACAGTGCAGCTCAGGGGTAGAGCACTTGCCAAGCATGCAGTGAGTTCCTGGGTTTGATCTCCAGAACCATAAAAAAAAAAAACAATAAATAAATAAAATGAAAAAGTGAAATAACCTGGAATAAGTGATTATTTTGTCCAATTATTTTATCAATAGGTGAAAATTTGGTTTCAGAACAGAAGGATGAAGTGGCGGAATTCCAAAGAAAAGGAAGTGCTTTCCAACAGGTGTGTCCCAGAAGTAAGCCTTCAAGAGGATCCCCTCTCACGATCTGCTCTAAATTTGACTTCTCCATGCCCTTCAGTATGGGAAGTCTCCCAACAGCACTCGAGCCCAAGATGGGGGGAAAATTCTCCAGAACCTGCAGAAAGACTAATCCAGGAGAGTTCACAGGCATTGCCACCAGAAGAAAATTCACTGCACGGTGCCTTGTATTTGTGCTCTAAGGAAGAAGTTGGAGACCAAGGTGTGCTTACTGCAGCTGTCTGAATGGAAGCAGTCTTCCAAGTTAATTTAAAAGAACACATAGCCAGTAATGTTTGAACTCTAAAGCCAGTTATCCTCACCGATACCTAAAACCTAACAGCTTTGGAATGATGCATAAACTAATGTTTTAGGAAATCTATTTCAGTATTCTCTTATTTAGCCCTACACTCAGGATTAATTTGTAAATGGAATAGAATCTCCCAGAAAATTCAGTATATTGGGACTGAAAAGAATATGAAGAAGCTTTGGCTCAGGCCCTGCTCTGAGTATATGTGTATGTTTGTGTGTGTGTGTGTGTGTGTGTGTGTGTGTGTGTGTTTCTGTGTGTATATGTATGTAAATATTCATTAAAATACATTAGTAGAAACTAGTTTATCTTTAAATAGTGCATTGGAATATTCATTTTCTTTTTTAGGAAGAAAAACCATTGACAAAATGTTATTTTTAAAAAAATAATGTAAAATTTGGACCTTGATTCATATTTTCGTACCACAAGAATATGTTTAAAGATATTTTCCATTTTCTTGTTTCTTTTGGTATCTATCTTCATTGAGTTTTAACAGCTCAGGAATCCTAAACAGATAGCCACAGTTAGATACATACACAGAATATGTATATTTAAAATAGTCCCCAACTAGAAAATTAGAATTTCTGAATGTAACTGATATTTTTAATTTCTAAGTCTCAGGACTGAGTAAGGCCATCAGTGAGTTAAACTATTTTGATCTTCTTTTTGTAGGAATAGGTGTACAGTAGAGTTTGCAAAATAAAATAAATGCCTTTAAGGGCCTATCAGATAAATAGAGGTCATGGCTCACCTAAAGATAGATATTTGAGTTTAGTACATTTTCAGATATGGTGTTAGCCAAACAAAATCTGTGCCAAGTAGTTTGGGGACCTCTGGCCAAGAATAAAGAAAGCTATGATGTCACAGTTCTTAAAATGTTCCCAGTTGTACTTAAAAACAATACTGATGGGATCTATGAGTATTTCCGTTTGTGCTTGTAGTTACAAGCTCAATTTTCCACTCAGTTGACATCTGTCTGTCTGTCTGTCTGTCTATCTATCTATCTATCTATCTATTTGTAGGTATAGATATATAGATATGTGTGTGTGTTTATATGTGTGTGGTTTTTTTTATATGAACAAACACTACACAGATGGTTTATGTTTTTTGACTGAATTAGTATTTTAGTAAAACTATATTTCTGGTAACAATTTGCTTAGTTAATCCAGAAATAAATCCAAGTCCAAGAAAAAATTATGTTTCACTTTGAAGGAAATGAAGCTGAAAAAGGAAATGATGTGGTTTCGAATTAAGCTGTCATTAATCTGTGGACAAGAAACATTACTAGAAGTTAATTATGTGGCATTTTGTTAGCAAGCTATGTGATGAGGGTGGCTTCTAATTTGCTTACCTGTTCAGCCATAGACTTTGAAGCTTTGGTATTTAGAAAAAGTACTATTTCAGAGGATGATTGTTTTAATCAGTACCAGGAAATTACTTTATGAGCAGAATTTGAAGTGATATATGTTAACTGGTATCTATCACATGATCCTTTTACTTCAAAAAATCATCTTAGAAGTTTGTCTTAGCACCTTGTGGGGAGTGAAGTAGGAATCTGCTGACAATTTAAATTTAAAAAGCTGTTTTAAAATGACTTACTTTTTTTTCTTTATAAATGTACACAGTGGATGAACTTAATGCCCATAGCAGTAACCCCATGATGTGCAAAATATATATTACTGTCAGGATTCTTGTTACTGAGATAATATATAGTAGAGGCAGAGTGTAGTTGGGGTGATTTTCCAAGGTCATGAGGTTAAAAGGGATTTGGACCCTAACAGTCAAGTTTCAGGTCGTGAAATCTTACTGACCCATGGCCTGTATAGCACTGTGAGATGTGCTCAGGTAGCTATGAGATGCCTAATAAGAGATGCACTTTGGAAGTTGTGCTGAGATTGACTAAATAAATTTAGAAACATGTTATATTTTACGTTCTCGTAACTGAGGTTTTTTTTTTTTTTCTTTTTCAGTATTTTCTTTTCTGTGAGATTTTTGAAGTTTAAGAAAAGCAAGGAATTGCAAGTCTTCAACTTTGAAGCCATAAACAGTAGTAAATTATTAAGGGCTCATCTGTGGTCAGTGTTTCTTGAGAATAACTTAAAACTTGAATGAGAGAAACCTGTCAAAGCCATCTGATTACCCAGATTGGAAAAATGGTGTAATCTGTCATAATTGTTGCTTAAATGACCTGTCAGGAAAATATATACTAGCATGTTTGTTGTCACCTTTGTAGACAAATAGTATTCTAATTAATTTAGCACCAGGACCACAGAATGCTGGAGGTCCAAACATTTCAAAGTTTTCAAAAGAAATTGTCTAATGGATTTTATCTTAAGCAGATAAGAAGGAATACATGGTGAGCAGCATCTCTTGTCTTTATGAATAGTTAGTGTTGGAAATATATAAACAAGTTAGGCATTATCCTCTGGGGACAGTGAGGCTGTGATCATTCATGTCTATATCAAACCTTTTTTTTTTTTTTCCTGTACCAGGGATTGAACTCAGGACCTTGGGCTTGCAAGGCAGGTGCAGTGCCACTGAGCTAAATTTCTGGCAATCATTCATGTTCTAAAAGGAAGCTTTGTTTTCTTTGTAATAAAGTGGCTTTAATGAGAAACACACTTATTTAATCTAGTGGTTTTCAGACTTTTTTAAGAATCCATACACATGATGATGCTATACCTTCCAGCAAGTTTTGGATATGAACATATATTTAGACACACTCCTTAAACACCCATGCCTCCCACCCCAACCCTGAGAACCAGTACACTTACTTTTTTTTTACTTTTCATGTACAAAATCATAAATAAATATGCTTGTCCAATCTACAGTTGTTCTTTCTTTCCCCTTTCACTCCCCTTTGTGATGCCTCCTTTTAAAAGCTACGTACTCCCTGTTGAGCAACATGACCCAGCCATCCCTTGATGGCCCGCAACTCCATCCAGCCCTGTTGGCCATTAGCATAAAGAAGCTTATTCCACTGTGTTCCTAAGCTTGTTAGACACTGCTTCTCTAACTGTGAACTCTCACAAACTTTCTTTCTAAATTTCAATACTTATTGGGCACTATGTATGAAGCATTATTCTAACCTTTATGTCAGCAAATGGGAGGAAGAGCATGGGCCTTGCTCTCATGGAGCTTATAAATTAGTCTTCTTACAAAACAACTTTTGAAATATTCCATGTTGGTGGGACCCAGTGAATTTGTGGCCAAAAAATCTCACATCCTCCAAAAACTCCAGTTCTCCATTTGCAGTGGCAGATTTCTTAAATTTTCTGCTATTCAGACTGTACAAACCTACTCATCATTGTTTGTTTTCTGTGCTGTCCTTCCTCCTGGCCAGAGTGCTCCCAAGTAGCGTCAGGAGTGTGGTAGCTTTTGTTCATAGTGCATCCTGGCTACTTTTTTCTATCTTCTCAGAGGAAGAGAGAAGAAAAAGCAAATTAATGCAAGTAGGGGAAATCAGGATAATGAGTGTTTTTGAATGTACAAAGAAAATGTTGCAGGATTAATTTCTGTCTACTTCAAACCATTGCTGAAGTAAACAACTCTCATAAGGACATGGCACTTGTCCCACAAAAATGTTTCTTAATTTCCAGCTCTTTTTTAGGGTTGCGTTACATTGCAGGGGTGATCAAATATTCAGCAAATGTTTAACTTTTAAAAACTATAACATTAAAAGACACATTGCTCTTAATGCCTCTCAATACTCTTCCTTCAAACATGCTTAATCCCATTGTTATAGTTACTTTCTGAAGCAATTCTTCATGTCCTCTTTCCTGAGTGTCTTTACAAGGTGTCATTAAAAAAAAAATGCTGTTCTAACCACCATCCATTGGTAAGGTAGGCTCGTAAAAACATTATGGTGTGTCCTTATGCACCTTATTCACTGGATCTGGCACTGTGTGACTTCTGGCTGTTCCTGAAATGACCATGGAAAGGAAAGGTTTTGAATTGATTCAGAAGACCAAGGCAGCCACAACACAACTAATGATGCTCATGAGGGAAGGCATCCAGAACTGCTCCGGAAAGTGGCAACAATGCTGGGATTAATGTGTTCAAAGTGAGGGGAAATATTTTGAGGGGGACTAATGCAAAAAAACTTTCACTATAATAACAATTTAAAAACTTTAAACAGCATTTTTAAAATTAAATTTTTGGGCTATGAAGAAGCACACTTGGAAGCACAGTGAACAGTGAAAAATTCATGTGTAATTTCACCATCTGGAGACAGGCAACTTTGGTCTGAAAAATTTTCATTTTTGAATACATGTGTATGTAAATAGATGGACCTAAATAAATTTGGATCATAGTGTATGCCCAGTTTTTATGGCTTCTTTTACTCAACTTTGTACCCGGAACATTTTCCCATATCATTAAAAATTACTTGACATTACTTGTAATGGCTGCATAATATTTCTTTATAGTTATTTCTTTTCTTGTGGTGGGCCAGATTAAAGGCTAGGAGATGACAGATCATGAAATAAATGATAGTAGGAACTTGTACTTAGAAAACTAATCTGATGATTATAATGTTTTCCTAACTAAGTGAACCCTTAGTAAATAAGGCAGAATAAAAAATTGAGGATGTTTGGTGCTATACTTTCAGTGATGTTGAAAAAGAATATCAAATGTACCAAGGAAAAATCTCTTCTCCAAAAGCCACCATGAAGCTTTTTAGAATATACCCCATCCAAAAAGTCCAAAGGGGTATAGGTGCATGCTTAGATTTCAGTGCACTGCCAGTAGCAAGCTTAATAATGTGATGATAATGATCTGCTTTTTGTAATTATGCTTTGCAGCCCAAGTTATTCTTCATTCAGCTTGTTTTATCATATACAAAGTGAACATGCATCACATTCAGGAAGATCTGTCATCTATTAGCACTTTGAGGGCTGAAATAGTAAGGCTGGTTTGTTCATTTAGTTTAGCATTCTCATAACTTTACGGATATTCTTTTAAAGTTGCTTAAATGATAATTTTGGGATCAGAACATTCCAAGGTTAAAAGAGCTGAGCTGGAAAGCCTGTAATGCTACTTAAACCCAAAGCAGAAGCATCAAATCCTTGATGTTAATTGAGAGCTGAAAAAAATCACGTCAAATTTGAATAGATATGGTATATAATATTTCATAATATTTCATGAATTCTATTTCAATTAATCATTGAATAACCATATGGTTGCCTACAGCTGCTGTAACAATTATCACAAACTGGGTGGGTCAAATTTATTCTCTCAGCATGGAGGCCAAAAACCCAAAATGAAAGTGTTTAAAGGTTCATGCTCCTCCCGTTGGATCTAGAAAGTTGCCTCCTCTAGCTCCTCATGGTTTTATGACATAGGTTACATGACTCCAAGTCTCTACCCCTGTGTACAAATGTTCTCCCTTAATGTGTTCTCCCTTGTGAATCTGCATCTCAAATTTCCCTCTTTATCTAAGGGACACCTGTCACTGTGTTAGAGCTGAATTCAACATGGACATGTTTCAAAATTCTTAATTGTATTTGCAAGACCTTTTTTCCTCAAGGTCACATTCACAGGTTTCATGGGTTAGGAGAAGACAACTATTTGGAAGACAACTATTCATTCCACTACCTTTGTATTCTACACAATTAGAAAATCTAGAGTAAAGAAAAGCAAAAGACTTAGACTCTCTAGGTATTCTCAGTAATGGGATTGAATTTATTTTTCTTTGACTTAAGCTTTTGTACCCACAAAGTAATGTTCTTGCAGGAATATATGATGCAAGGAACTTTTTGTAAAGCTTGCCTCCATTTTGGACTTCTTCCTATGCAGGGAAAACTTAAGAAAATGCAAAACTGATTTTTTAAGTCTCTCACATGGATTCCAGATGTTGACCATTTAATCCAAGAAGGTGTTTTCTTTATACAAATATGGAACACATCAGAAATTGGCATTGTTTAATTTATGACTCACACATGAACCATTGTTTTTTGCAATGTAGTTATTTTAAGTAATTCATAAATTAAACAATGCCAATATTTTGGACGCATACCATACTTGTGTAATGAGGAAACACCTTCTTGTATTAAATGATCAACATCTGGAATCCATGTGGGAATTTCTTTGAAATTAAATAAAGATAAAGTATGGCATACAACTAACATGGTGATTCAGATGCACAACTAGCTGGCAATCAAAAGGTGGATGAACTTGGTACTACATTGTGGCTAGAAAATATAGATGTTGACAGAAACATCCATTAAAGTTTTTACAGTACATCTTTGAAGATGGGGTACATGGAGATGTGGGACAAAATGTAATATGGGCATTGTTGAGTAAAGAATCAAAAGCCAACTCAAGTGTATGTTCTTAAAAACTTTCTGTAAGGAAACTTGGTAACACAAGCCCCCCATTTATCTTTATTTTTAGAGTAGGTATAGGTTCAGTGGAAGGTTTTGAGATTTCTTATACTCCTTTGACCCCTACACATGGCTTTCACTACAATCAATATCTTGAACTAGAGTGATATATTTATTATATGTAACAAATCCATTTGGACACATCATCATCACACAAAGTCCATAGTGTAGATTAGGATTCACTCTTCTACATTTCAACAAATGTATAGTAACATGCACATTAGTCTCTTTGTCCTAAAAGTATTCTCATATTTTTGATAGCAATGTGAGATGGATTAAATCAATTTTAGCAAATTAATGAAATCCTGTGCAGCCATCAAAAATAATATTGTATAAGATTATCTATTACAGTGGACTATAATATTTTAAGAGAAAACATTACAAGACAATATGTTCATAATCTCGTGTTGTGTGCATATGCATGCCTAGGTATGTGTAGGTTTTGAGAAAAGACTATTCACATACCCATATATTAACTGTGATTGTCTTTGGACAGTGAGACTAAAGGTGATTGCTTTATTTTCCATGTTCTATCTTTCCCAAATGATTTATTATAACATATGCATGTTATTTTTAAAATTAAGAAGCACACCTCATGACTTGAAAGCCTTACAGACATCTTAATAGGCTCTTCTTTGACTTCAAACCTTTACCAGAATTTCTTTGTTTCAGTAAATAGCAAAATAGGACAAGCAGTGGCTGAGTTCAGCAACATGAGAATCAGCTTGATTCTTTCCTGCCTCATTTCCTGTGTTTAATTACTGAGTCTGTCTATGTGTTCCCCTTAACATCTCTCTATTCTGTTCCCTTCTGTCCATCCCATAGCTATTAATGCATTCCAGATTGTCACCCTCTCTTGCCAGTAATTCCTATTTTCTTTGCATTCCTTCTAGCTGACTTCCAATTCCTTCTCCAGGATTAAGTGACTCCTTCTAGTATGCATATCTAATTGTACTAGGGTTTTCCAGACAGAAAGAATCAATCAGATATTTATATCTATCTATCTGTCTATCTATCTATGTACCTATAACTACCTATAAGGAGATTTATGGGAATTGCCTAACATAATGAGTGGAGAAGTGTTATGATATTCCATCTGTAGGTTGGAGAACCAGGAAATGACCTCATATTTTTGTCTGTTTCCTTCCATATAGTTTATCACAAACTATAGTTAGCTATATGGTAGGAGATACTTTTCAAGTAGAAGAAAGGTCATTGCAAATACTCTTAAGCAGAGGAATGTTCTAGTCTGAGGAACTGAGGCAAGACCTTATGAGAACGCACACTGGTCAGCAAAGGTGAAGAGTGTAGAGTTGGGCAGTGGATGAAACAGGTACATTTGTTCAAGGTAAGGGTTTTGTATCTTACTCTAAGTGAAATAGGAAACTATTGATGGGTGAGGGAATAATATTGCCATATTTTTATTAGTATATGTTTGTGTTACATAATATTTACATTCATTGTGGGAATTGCTATATATTTTGATAATTTTTTATTTTATTTTAAATTTTAATAAGTGGCTATTAATAAAGAAAACATGAAAGCTGTACTATGAAAAATAATTTTTCATAACAAAATGATAAGAGTAACAATGGTAAATACACTGTGTATCACAATCTAAAAAATATATTTTCATTTGCTAATCTCTCAGCTCATTTCCTAATTAATACTTTACCTTTTTTTTTTTGCATAAAGCATTTTAAATATTCACAAAGTATCTCACATTCTGTATAATTTTGCACAGTTTCTTCCCATTTCACAATATTTTAAAAATTTGGTCTTTGTTTTCATTTTCAGTTTCTCACACCAGAGATGATGCAATATTTACACATTTTGATCCCTTCTCCTTTCTCTTCCTTCTCCCAAAGACCTGCTTCCCTATCTCAAAGTCTACCTACCTCTTTTCTCCATCTGTCTATTATCCTGCTTTTCTTATCTAAGAGAAATCATGCAATATTTAACTTTCTGCATCTCATTTGCTTCACTTAGCATTTATGTTGTCAAGATTCATCCATTTCCCTACAAGTGAGTCAAATTTGTTTTCTTTGCAGCCTAGCAATGCTCCATTGTATATAGGTTCCATATTCACATTATCCATTCATCTGTTGGTGGATCATTTCTAAGATTTAGCTATTATGAGGTATGATGCTATAAACATAGTTTTATATGTATCGTTGTAATATTGCTCTAACTCTTTTGGGAAAATACCCATTAAAGATATAAGTGGGTCAGTTGGAATTTCTAGTTTCTAGATGTTTGAGAAATATTCACAGTGATTTCCATAGTGGTTGTGCTAGTATGCATTCCTACCAACAGTGAAGAAAGTTTCTTTCCCCCTACACCCTCATTAGCATTTGTTGTTTTTTTGAGTCCTTGACAATAGCCATTCTTACTGGAATAAGATGGAATCTCAGTGTCGTTTTGAACTGCACTTCAATAATGCCAAACATGTGGTGAATGAACACTTATGTACTTAGTAGTCATTTCTACTTGTTCTTTTGAGAAGTATCTTCATTTCAATTGCCCATTTTTGATGGGTCTTTTGTATTTTGGGGTCTCTTTGAATTCTTTAATGTATAGATATTAGTACTCTGTCAGAGGAGTAGTTATCACAGTTGTATTCTCATTCTGTAAGTTATCTCTTTACACTCTTGATTCTTCCCTTTGTTTTGCAGATGGTTTTAACATTTGATATAACCCTATTTTTTGTTTCTTGGTTTTACTTCTTATGCAATTGATGTTCTATTCAGGAAGTCCTGATCTATGCCTATATCTTCAAGTATTTTATGTATTGTTTCATCCAACATATTCAGTGTTTCTGTTTTTATATATAGGTATTTGATCTATTTTGATTTTATTTTAGCAGTCAGTGAGAGATGCAGGTCTAGATTCATTCTTATGCATGTGAATGACTAATTTTGCCAGCACCATTTGTTAAAACAGGCTGTCTTTTCTCCAGTGTCCATTTCTTTTGCCCATTTGTCACCAATCAGCTAATGGTGTTTTGGGCTGTTTTTGTGCTCTATTCTATTCCATTAGTCTACAGGTCTACTTTCTGCCAGTATCATGCTGTTTGTATTTCCGTAGATTTATCATATAACTTGAAATCTGGAATTATAATGGCGACATTTTATTTTGTTCTGGATTGCTTTGGCTTTTCTGGGTCTCTTTGAGTTCTGTATAAATTTTAGGATTGTTCTTCTAGTTTTGTGAAGAATGCTGTTGGTATTATGGTTGTATTATTTAATGCTGTTGCATTAAATATGTATATTATTTTAACTTCATTAACTTCAGGAACATGAAGTGCCTTTCCATTTTCTAATGTCCTCTTCAATCTCCTTTTTCAGAGTACTATTGTTTTCATCACAGAGCTCTTTCACCTACTTCTTAGGTTGATTCCTAGGTATTTAATTTTTTGTTGAAACCGCTATGAATGAGATTGTTTTCCTGATTTCTTTCTTGATAAGTTCATTATTGGAGTACAGGAACACTATTGATTTTTATGTTTTGATTTTGTATCCTACCACTTTGCTGAATTTATTTATTAGCTCTGAGTCTTCTGGTGGAGTATTTACCTCTTCAATATAAAGAATCATATCATATGCAAATAAAAGTAGTTACTTTTCTATTCCTTTCTTATTCATATCCCTTTTATTTATTTCTCTTTTCTGGTTGCTCTGGCAAATTTCAGGTGCTATATTGAACAGGAGTGGTGAGTAGATTTTTTGTTCCTGATTTTAGAGGGAAAGCTTTCAGTTTTCCCCCATTTTGTAAGATGTTGTTTGTAAGTTTGTCAGAAATGGCTTTTATTCTTTGAGGTAATATCCTTCTTTACCTATTTTCTTTAGGGCTTTTATCATGAATAGGCATTGTAGTTTTCAAAGGCTTTTTCTGTGTCTCTTGAAATGATCAGGCGATTTTTATCCTTCCACTGATGGGGTGTATCATGTTTATTGCTTTACGTATGTTGAAGAATGCCTGTATCCCTGGGTGAAGCTGACTTGGTCATGTTGTAAAACATTTTAATTATTTGTTGCATTCTTTTTGCAAGTATCTAGCTGATAATTTCTGCATCTAATGTTCATTAAAGATACTGGCCTGTACTTTTTTGTGGAGTTTTGCCCAGTTATGATATAAGGGTAATGATAGCTTCAAAGAATGGGTTTTATAGTGTTCTTTCCCTTTCAATTTCACGGTGGAGTTTGAGAAGTATTGGTGTTACTTGCTCTCTGAAGTTCTGGTAAAGTTCATTGGTGCATCTGTCAGGTCTTAGGCTTTTCTTAGTTGATAGATTGTTATTAATACCTCAATTTCATTGCCTGTTCCTGGTCTATTCACAATTTTTTTATTTTTATGGTTCAATTTTGTTCAGTCAAACATGTCTGAAAAATTGTAACTTTATTCTAGATTCTCCACCTTATTAGATTATAGGTTTTCAAAAAAGTTTCTTATAATCCTCTAGATTTTAGCAGTGCCTGTTGTGATTTTTGCCTTTTTCATTTCTAATTGCATAGAGATGGGATTTTCTTTCCTTCTTTTGAAAAGTGTGCTTAAGGGTTTATGAATCCTACTATTCTTTCAAAGAACCAACATTTTGATTCATGGTCCTTTCTATTGTTTATTTTTAGCCTAATTTCATTAATTTCCATCATGATTTTTAAAGTTTCTTTCCCTGTACAAGTTTTGGATTTTGACTGTTTTTCTAGTACTTTTAGATGTATCATGAGGTTGTTTACTTGGGATTGCTCAGTTTTTCTAATACAGGCATTCACAGCTACAAACTTCCTCTTAGAACTGCTTTCCCTTTATCCCACAGGGTTTTTTTAAAAAAAACTTTTTATATAATATATATTTTGTTATTTTATACTAACATTCTCATATTACAAAAGCAACTTAGTGGAAGGATCTTTCTTTCAATATTTAAATCATTTGAACACAAGCAGAACTATACTTTAAAAAAATAAAAAAATATGAGAAAAGGAAAAAAATGGAAACAAAGTCTTTGTAAATACGGAGGGGTGGAGGGGGTGAAGGGAGGGCAGGGGCATGGGGAAAAATGAGAATCAAGATACATCATGTAAAGGTACAAAATCCCGATGACGAATGTAACTGTACTATATACCTAAAATATATATACCAATAAACTTAAAAAAATGTATGTGGATAACAAGTAGACAAGTTAAAACAACAAAGAACTGTCCTTTTTTACAGATGAACATTGAAGTGGACCTAATTCAGTTTTCTTTTTAAAAGCCTCCAAAGACAAAAAGCAGCTTAAAATCTAAGATGAAGTAGAACAAAAATTGTTCACTAAACTACTCGTGCTCAGCACCATTTTTCTGATGTTTTGATGCAGGTTCTTCTTCGTCTCTTCTCTTGCTCTTCTTGCTGGCCCAGCTGCACCATTTTCATTGCATTCTTCATCACTGTCAAATTTTGTTTTCTTGCCCTGAAATTTTATTTTTCCTTTACCAGATCCAAGCTGGGAAGCTTTGTTTCTTTTTGCTTTTCCTTTAAACTTGTGACCTTTTGGTTTCTATTTGTTTAGAGATTCTTGTTGATCTATGATTTTTTTTCAAAGCTTCTTTTTCCACCTCTCCTTCCAGTACTTCCCATGCCACTTCCTTGTTCCTTAATTGTAGGCTACCATTGTTTGTATCTTTGGCTTTGTCAAGTGCTTCCTTGTCTTTTTCTTTAAATAGAGGTACTCTCTCTTTTGCTCCTCTGACAAGGTCTATCCATTTTCTTTCACCATGATTTGAGAAAAGGTTGTGCCAATCTTCTCTACAGGTCTGATCTCTAAGTCACCTGAGAACTTCAGCAAGCATCCAATAATTTCTTCTAGAGAGGACATTTTGGCATCTGCTGCTAACCTGCTTTTCTTTGTGCTCTTCTTTAGCTTTTAATTTACTTTCCACTTTATTTTGGTTTCTTTCTTCATTTTTCTTTGTAAAATAATCTTACTTAAAAAGTATTAGCAGGTCTATGCCTTTATACTTCTGGACCAGAGTTTCTACAGACTTCTTAGCAGATTCAGTACTATCAAACACAGCAAACACTGATCCCTTAAATGCTTTGTATGATGTTTTTCTCATCTGGATAGTTAGTACTTGACTTTTTTCTTCTAGCCATTCTTTGATATCAAAGGTTACATCTGTTGAGAAGCCTTTAATATAAACAGATCTGTTTTTTACATCATTTTTATACTGATCAGTTACTTTAGGGAGGGGTTTGTTTGGAGTTTGTGTGTGTGTGTGTGTGTGTGTGTGTGCGCGCGTGTGTGCGTGCTGGGGATTGAAATCAGGACCTTGCAGTTGTGAGGCAGGCATGGCACCATTGAGTTAAATCCCCCACCCGGAGATCTTCTGATTTCAGTTTTATCTTCACTGATTTCCATTTCTGCTTTAGATTTGCTCAGTGTTTCCATTATTACATTAAAGTCTGTTGTTAGGCAATTGAACCTGTTGAATTTTGTCCTTATTTCCAAGGGTACCCAGGCTTCATCTAATTTGATCTGTTCCTTTAAAAATTTTTCCCATGGCAAATTGAAGTCTTCAAAATAATACTCAATTTGATTACAGATTTTGGCCTCCAGAGAAAGTAGTTGTTCAATATCAACATTTTCAGCCATTGTGGCTAATCTTTACGGCTGTGACTTGCAAGCGTGCCACAGGTTCACTAACAGTGATGGAGACCTCCCCACTTTTCAACACAGCTGTCCTAATGTGCTCCTATCCCACAAGTTTTGGTATGTTGTACTGCCATTGTCATTTGATTCTAGGAACTTTTAAATTTATTCCCTGATTTATTCTGTGACCCTTTGATTATTCAGGAATACACTATTTAATCTCCATGTGTTTGCATAGTTTCTATGATTTTTTAGTTTCATTCCGTTGTGATCTGATAGGATACAGGATAATATTTAAATTCTTTTGTATTTACGCATGCTTTTTGGCTAGGGTATGATCTCTTTTGAAGAAGACTGCTGAGAGCAAGATGGCTTCTGCTCTTGTTGGATGAAACACTATAAATATCTGTTAGTTCCATTTGTTCAGTGGTATCTTTCAACTGTATTTTTGTTGTTGTTGTTTAATTTGTGCTTAATCTATTTGTGAGAGTATTAACATTTCCTACTATGATTGTATTACTCTCTGTCTATCCTTTTACATAAAGTGGATTTTGTTTTATGAAATGGGTATATTGACATTTTATGCACTGACACACTCTTACACACCACACACACACACACACACACATACACATACACAATTGTTATTTCTTCCTGCTGAATTGTTCTCTTTTCCAGTGCTGCTTTACTACTTCTCTGCTTTGCTACCTTCTGCCTGCAATGAACTGTTACTCCTCTGTGATGCCCCTCTACCATGCTACCCTGCCTTGGAGTCAGCCAACTATAAACTGAAATTGCTACAAACTGTGAGCTACAATAAACCACTCCTTTGGGTATTTTTGTCTCAGCAATGAGAAATGTAACTAAGACATATAGTGAGCTTCTTTTGTCTCTTTTGATCAGTTTTTCCTTGAAGTCCACTATGTTGTGGCATAGCTAGTCCTGTGTGCTTTCAGGCTTGGTCACATGGAATATTAATTTTCAGTTCTTTTACTTTAAGTCTGTTTGTTTCTTTGTAAATGAGGTATGGTCTCTTGCAGTTCATTTTGTTTTTTTGATGAAATCTGCCAGTCTCTGTGTTCGTTGAGTGTTACTGTTGATACCTATTATTGTCTTATTTTTTCAGTGGTGATTCCTTTCTATTTTTCTTTTGTTTAGCTACTCTCCTAGTTAGATGCAGTCTTCCCTTTTGGCTATTTTGTGATTTTTTCAGTGTCTCTGTTTAGAATTCCTTAAGTATTTTCTGCATTGCTGGTTTGGTGGTCATGAATTTCTTTAGAATCTCTGTATTATCAAAGGTTTTATTTTTCCATCAATTTTGAAGTGTAATTTTGCAGAATATAGTAATCTGGATTAGCAACTGTTTTCTTTTAATGCTTACAAAACTTCACTCCATGTACTTTGAGGTTTGTGTTGACAAATTGGCTGTTAGGCTGATAGGCTTGCCTTTGAAGTTACTTGATATTTTTATTTTATTTAGCTTTTAGTATTGTTTTTGTTCTGAATTTCTGAGATTTTGACTATGATGTGCCCTCCCTTCACCCCCTCTTCCCTTCCCCATTTGCAAACACTTTATTTCCAAATTTTCATTTTGTCATAGTTTTTTCTTTTCCCTTATTAACTTTCCCCTACCCTTCCTATTTTCCCTACACCTTTAACCCTTTTCTTCCTATTTCACATGGTCAATTATCTCATTAGGATCTTATGTACTATTATAGTTTTTCCCACCAGAGAAACTATTCAGTATTTACACATGTGTGACTTATTTATTTCACTTAGGAGTGTATCCTCAATATGTATCCATTTTCCTATGAATGAATCTAATTTCTCATTCTTTATGGCTGAGTAGTATTCCATTTTATAGAAAAACCACATCTTCTTTATCTAATTTCCAACTGATGGGCAAATGGGCTGTTTCCAAGATTTAGCTATTACAAACTGTGCTGCTCTAAACATGGGTGCACATATATCACTGTGGTATGATTCCTTTAATTCTTTTGGAAAGTTACCCAGCAGGGGGATGGCTGGGTCAAATGGAACCTCTAGTCCCAGCTCTTTGAGGTATCTCCATATTGATTTCCATAGTGGTCGCACCAGTCTGCACTCCCACTAACAATGGAGAGAGGTTCCTTTCTCCCCACAGCCCTGCTAACATTTGTTATTGGTTCATTTCTTGATATCAGTCATTCTTTGTTGAATCTCAGTGTTGTTTTCATCTGCATCTCTGGAATGACCAGTGATATGGAACATTTTTCATATATTTGCTTGCTGCTTTTACTTCTTTGTCTGAGAAATGTCTATTCATTTCAGATGCCCATTTTTGAATTAGGTCTTTATATTTGGGGGAGGCTGATTGTTTTGAATTCTTTATATATTCTAGATAGTAGTCCTTTGAGGAGCAGCTGGTAAAAATTTTTTCCCACATTGTAGGTTGTCTCTTAGTTCTATTGATGGTTTCTTTTGCAGTACAGAAGCTTTTTAATAAGATGAGATCCCAGTTGTTGATTCTTTCTGCTAGTTCCCATGCTACTGAGGATTTGTTCATAAAGCCTTTTCCTATGCCAGTGTCTTCAAGAGTTCTGCCTAACTTATCTTCTATTGTGCAGTACTTGGGAGCTTAGAAAAGGCCGGCTGAATCTCCCTTTATGACGGAGGGGTTACATTGCAGAGAAAGTTCATTTTTTGTCCAAAGTCCTAGTCCTAGTTCAGTGTTCTTAAATTCCCATTAGTACGGCCGACTAGCCGACTGTGTCATGGTCCTTCCGCTAGCTAGCTGCCTCACTCATAGGCTAACTCTTCAGTGTTTACATAGGTATTTATTTCAATCTCTATATTTAGAAAAATTTCTGCAATTACTTTGGTGAATCAATTTTTTATTCTTTTAGCATCCTTTGCCCACCCTTCAATGACTACTCTAATTCTTAGGTTACTTCTTTTACAGTCATGAAGGAGCTACTGAATCAATCTCCTGTGATGGCTTGTTGTTTCCTTGATTGTGGCTGAGTAAAGAGAGCACTTACTCATTGTTCTACTACATCATTCTTGTTCTCAAGCTCTGGTATCCTCCCCTTTGATTAGTTATATTTATTGACATGACTTTCAACTGTGTTTTCCATTTCCAAAATTTCTACTTGGCTCCTTTTCGTAATCTCTGTCTCTACTAAAGTGGTTATTTGTATCCTGCATTGTCTTTTATTTAAATTCAGCTGTTTGTTTGTATCTTCTTTATGTTCCTTGAACAGCTTATTAAATAATTTATCTGCTTATTTACATTGAGCTCATTAAATATCTTAGCAATTGCTTCATACATTTTCTGATTCATTTCTTCTTTGGTGTCATAAAACGTTTTAATCATTTGGTTTTTGAGATCTGTGCCTGAAATTGTCTTCACTTCAGTGTCAGTCTGATCAACTTTTGGATAATTGTGAATTTTTAGGCATGTTATTGCCTTGTTTTTTCATAATCCCTGTGCTTTTCTGTTGACTGTTGTAGAACAGTTGGGCTAGAAAGCTCTACCAGTATTTAATCTTATTTAAAATATTGTTTTACTTATATTTAATTAAAATAAAATTTTTATTTCCTTGGTAAATATTTGTAGTACATAATGATTATATTCCTCTTAATAGTTATGCATAAAAGGTAACAGATTGAAAGGGAGAGAAAAATAAATACAGATTAATAAGTATAATTTTTAAAATAAGGAGGAGCCACAAGATAGAAAATGGTATGAAGGGGGAGGTAATGAAAGTAAGGAAAAGAGGAGTTTGTAGATGGAAGGGGAGGTAAGACATTGTATCCAACTATTGAACTGACAGTCAAGCAAGGTTATAACACCAAAAACTGACTTCTGAAGTGGACATATATGATTAAATTACATGGAATGTTTTATAATCAGCAGTAGAAAATTCATACACATAGCTATAACCATACACACAAATATGCAAAATCCTGTCATTCACAAAGTCAAAGAAGTAAAAGACGAAAACACACACAAGGGGAAAAAAAGCACAAAGCAAAAAAAAAAAATACCATGGATGCCATACTCTGGAGCCTGTGGTGTTTTCAGCATGCTGGCAGGTCCCCTGTGCTCCTCCCACTGACCGGTAGCAACCGCAGGTTCCGTGTTGAGTTTCTGCCACAGGCTTTGTTATTTTCTCCCTCCAGTTTATCTCCCTCAGTCTTTTCTGTCCTTCATTTACATTTATGTTCAAGTTCTGTCCAGCTTTTTTTCTGGCTGGCACCTTTAGTGGTCCCGGTAGTCAAGTAAGAGGCTGTATCCTTGCTTGTCTAGGATATTAGTTGTTTCTCGGTGCTGGTTGGAAATATCCTATACAGGCATTGATCTGGATTTTTTTCCACCCTCTATAATCTCCTATATTAATTGTTCAGCTTCACAAAGGATCTCTTTCCAGGCTGCAAATCCAGTGGTGTTTAAGGCTCAGCTGACAAGAGTCTTTCTGTGTGGAATTCAGTAATATTTTGAGGGTGGCAAAAGGGAGCCCACATGGGCATAGACCTCAGTGGCATTTTGGGGGTGATAGAAGAGTGCCTGCTCTGGCAGTGCTCCAATGTCTTTTCTCCACCTCCAGATCTCAGTGGTCAAAGATACTACAAGCCCCTGCAATTCTCGTGAATTTGATTCCTCGATGCCTGGTTCCAGATCCCTTACCAGGACCATGCCCTTCTCTCCTTGCTGTCCCTAGTGTTTGCTGGTCCTAACTCAGTCACTGCCCCCTGAGTGTTTCTCTGGCTTGTACTTTCCTTAGTGTCTTGATCTGAGGAGGAGGACAACTGAATATAGAAAAAGTTTGAAGCAGTTTTTTCTCTGGTTGGGAGTGAGAAGATAAGGTGGAACCTGAAGGTGGTAATGCACCAAAGTGTGATCTTTTTCTTTTTTCAAGTTGGGAGCTGCTAGAAAATAGCAGGGTAATTGTAGGATGATTCAGCTGGGAGAGTTTGATGACATTGTAGGAAAGGGAGAGAAGAAGCCAGGCTTGAGGTTAGCAAAAGAGACTGCACATGTGTGGGAGGGCCCTTCCTCAGGAGGAAAAAGCTTTTTCTCCATGGACTTGTAGAGAACAGTGCAGGTACAGGTTCTTCTGTACAGAGAGGTTGTAAAGATGAGCCTTCTCTCTTGTAGAGTCTCAGTGAAATATGAAGCAATGTCATTAGCCAAGAGTGAAGGTGATGGCTGAGGAAGGGATTGAGGTTAGAAGAAGGTGATAAAATGGGAAGTGGGCCCATTAGAGAAGTAGAATAGGATTTATGGGTCTTATTGAGTATCCATTGGTGATCTGTGATGGGAATTTAGGGTATAAAAAGTAAGTTTATACATATGACTTTCCCTACCAATGTTCAGATGCCAGTGCATATGTGAAGAAGGTAGATTAGCAGTTGGAATTTTCCTGGGAAGATAATATGAAGTGATAAAGAATAAGGAAACTGATTGTCTTTGGAAAGGGTGTTACTGAAATGGTGGACCATGGGAGATAGGCTAGACAAGGGAAGAGATAATGCAGGTAGAGGCTAACTGTTAATGAGAAAATATTTCTGTTTTCTCAGTGTAGTGATGGTATTGTTAAAACTAAATAAAAGCTACATAAATACATAGTGATCTGATAAATGGAAAGTGTGATGTTTGAAATTAATTTGAAAAGTAATTCATTGTCTAATGTTGATGAAATG
Source organism: Fukomys damarensis (assembly GCF_012274545.1). Classification (NCBI taxonomy): domain Eukaryota; kingdom Metazoa; phylum Chordata; class Mammalia; order Rodentia; family Bathyergidae; genus Fukomys; species Fukomys damarensis. The sequence goes on from NW_022900927.1 coordinate 9,050,321, forward strand.
TAAAATGGAACCATGAGAATGGGTGGTTAATAGAGTAAAGAAAGAGAAAGATCACTGGCGATGCAGAGGTCAAAGAACTGATAGGCTTTCTATGTAGATCTCTGTGAAATAATTCTTAATCCAACTTCATTATTCATCATCATCTCATTCCAAATTTTTCTCAGTGCATCTTTCTCCTCATATTCTCTTGATTGGCTTCAGGTCTTTCTGATGGTTTTTCATTCTGTCTAGAATACTCTCACTTCATTGCATCCCTTCTCAGTAATCATGTAGGTACCTGGAGGAGGAGCATTTCAGGCAGAGGGAGTAGCTAGTGCAAAGAACTCAAGAGGGAAGACAGAGTAGATAGCGAGATGCTCGTTAGTGGGAGTTTATGTAGTACGTTCAGGTCAAAATACAGCAAGGAGGCAGTGTGACTGGAGAGGTGTGAACAACAAAGAGTAGACTAAGAGATAAGAACAGATAATAAAGGGTATATATCATTATAAAGTCTTTGGCTTTTCCTTAGAGAAGGAAAACTGGGTAGAGACATGATGTATTTATATTCTTAAAAGGTCTCTGTGGCTATTACATTTAGAATGGTTTAAAATGTGAATATTGGAAGGGAAAAGTCCAGTTAGGAGACTAACATGACAAACCACAGAAGAGATAATAGTGACTTAGTCCATGGTTGTAGCAGATGAATAGAGAGAAAAATTCTGGGTGTATTTTAAAGATAGAGCCTAATCAATTTACCAACAAAATAATGGTGATAGGAGACAGAGATGATATGAGGTGGAGGTTCAGTGATGACCTGAAGGTTTTGGTGTGGGCTTTTGTTTGGAGGAATGGAATCATTACCTGGGACAGGGAAATCTGTGGGTGAGTTAGAATTTCACAGGGGACATGAGAAGTTAAATTTTAGACATGTTGAGTTCGTAATGACAATGAGCTTCATAGGTGGAGATGTGGAATAGGTAATTGTATATATAAACTTGGATTTCAGGAGAGGATCCTAGGCATAGAGTTGGACTTTTGGAAATCATTTACATTTGGATGGTATTTAAACCCTGAGACTGGTTGAAGTTGCAAGGAAATGAATATGCACAGACAAAATAAGAGGACCAGTGACTGAGATCTGAGGCTCTTCAATGTTGTGAGGTCCAAAGGGACATAAGGAACCAGCGAAAGAGACTCATAAGAATCAACTTTTGAGATGAAAGGAACACCAAGGTTTGTGTCCTGGAAGCCAAGGAAGAAATGAATAAAAAAGGAGGGAGTGAACAACTGGGTCAGTGCTGATAGTAATATAGTAAGACAGAACCTAGAAATAACTTTTGGTTCTAACAATATGTAGAAGACTCTGACAAGAACAATGTCAGTGGAGTGATGGCTGTGTAAGTCCTACTCGACTAGCTTTGAGAGTATCAGAGGAGGGAGATTGGGAAGTGGCATGTAGTTTTACTGGAAAACTAGTAAAGCAGAGGGTAGCAGAGAAAGGGACAGTATTTGTAGGGGAGATGAGGTCCTAATGAGAGTGCTAATTGTAATGTTCCTGCAGAATAAAATGGTATCAAAAGGAGACCTTTAGAAGAAAGAAACTTCAAAAAGGATCTAGGTTTCAAAAGTAGGAACTGCCTTTTATGTAGGAGTACAGAGAGCTATGTATAGTGCATGTGAGACTGCAAGGTATGGGCACAGATGCTGGCAAGTAAGTAAATATGGTAGAGGAAGTCTGGAGAAAGTCCTTAAAATTTCTTCATGTAACAAGGAAATCAGCTAAGAGAGAGGATAGCTTAGTGGTACCGCCAAATCTTTATATATTTATTGAAGTTGGTTTGATTTGGCTGCTGCTGAGAAAAGTATGATAAAATCTCAGTGTGAGAGGATTTGCTAAATTGTTTGTATATAGTTCTGTCAAACTTTGTTTCATATATTTTGGAGTTATTTTATTTATTGGAAAACTAGTAAATCAAAGGGGAGCTAAAGGTAGTGCTAATAGTTACATATAAGTTAAGATTTGTTTGGTATCTCCACGGAATTTAACTTTTTGTCGTTGCACAGAAAACCTCTTTAACTTTCCTGATACTTTTGTGCTTTGAGTCCTTTTGCTACACCACCCTTCTTTTGAGTAATATTCATATTTGTGCTAATAATCTTTTTATGTCCTTATGTTTTGGGATACCTCTTATCAGTGGTACCTAGATGAATTTTAGTTTTGTAAATTCAATCTGGCAATCACTGTCATACATTTATCCTAATCCCTGATATAGTTTGGATTATTTCTTATGTATTTCTGGCAACTTGCCCCACATTTTAAGCTCCTATTATGGTGAAGATTTTATCACTTTTTTTCTGGTTAGCACTTTTTTAATATCCTGGAAGTGTTTGGTTAATGTCTAGTCTTATGAGTTTTGCCTCACTCAGGATTCAATGAGAAGATTTGCTTTTCTAGCTCCCCTTTTTTCCTGAGCTGAAGCAATGTGACTTGGACTTTCCTAATTAGATTCATCCCTGAAAAGTTTCTGTTGCTTAGTCCCTGGAAGACTTGGAAGAACCATTTACTGGTGATGATGGAAACATGAGAATCTAGCTTTCCAAGATGGCAGGAGGTGCATGAATATTTCCCCTACTCAGTGGCTGTAACATCTAATAGCAGCGTGGTGGCCTCTTTATATCAGACCAGTTCTGGTGGCCTGCCAAAAGAATCTGAGCTGTCTCAAATCCTTTCATAGAGATGTCTTGCTATTCACCAAAATCCATGCTATTCTCTTGCTTCTGAGAGTACAAGAAGGCAACATTTCGAAAATGTCATCTGGAAGTCAACTTTGGAGTTTTTGTCCATGTGAGTGAGTTCTAGCCAACAAGGCATGCATCACTTCCAAGTCTGACCTACAAACACCCCCTACATTCTCACCTCCATACTTTCTTCTTAAAAAAAGGATAATCTAGGTGACCTTGGAAGCTCGATGTTAAAAATTAGAATTTCTATATACCTGGGTCCCAGTGTGGAAATGGCCACACTTCCCTTCCCATTTAAGCAATTTGAAATGTTTAGATTGATTTATTTCATCACTGGATCTGGGTTGGGATCTGGAATCTGTACTTCTGCAATTTTCCAGATGGTATAGAGTCTTTGTGTTGTACGGCCCAGCATTTGGAAGCCATAGACCTAGAAAGAGTAGGAATTTAACAAATGCTGGCAGGGCTGTGGGGAAAGAGCTGCTGGTGGGAGTGTAGACTGGCGCAACCCCAGCATAAATCAGTATGGAGATACCTCAAAAAAGTAGGATTGGAAGTCCCATTTGATCAGCTATTCCCCTGCTGGGTATCTTCCCTAAAGAATTAAAAGGACCATACCATAGTGAAATATGTGCACCCATGTTCATAGCAGCACAATTTGTAGTAGCTAAAACTTGGAAGCAGCCCAACTGCCCATCAATGGGACACTGGATAGAGAAAATGTGGTTCTTTTATAAAATGGAGGACTACTCATCCATAAAGAATGAGATATTAGAGACATTTATAGCTAAATGGATGCACATTGAGGTCATACTCATAAGTTGTATAAATAGGATACATATGTGTAAATTCCAAATAGTTTCTCTAGTGTGAGACACTGAAAGTGTAAATAAGAACTAACAGGTATAATAAATAATATAAAACAGGAAGAAAAGGGACAAAGAGGAAGGTGAAACAGAAGGGGTAGGGGAGAGGAAAGAAGGGAATGGAATTAATATGAGAAAATGAAAGATAATGGAAACAAAATCTTTGTAGATTGGGAGGGAGAGAGAGGTTGAAGGAAGGTCTGGGAAATGGGGGAAAAATAAGAACCAAGATTGATTATGTAAAGGTACAAATTTCCAACAATGAATGTCATTATGTTGCATATATTAAAGGCAAAAATAAAATTAATTAAAACAACTTTTAAAGAAGAGGCATAATAAAAAGGTATCAACTTTGTGAGTTCTGTCTATATAAATAAAAACATAAAACTTAGCATCTAAAAAAGAGGTAAGGAGTTATAGACTAGCTAGAAATATTGTGAGACATTTGCAAGTGTATCACAGTGAGGGCTCACAGAGAAACAGATTTACTATAAGATATATAAATATATAAAGTTTTAAAAGGTAGGCTTACAGTGGCTGATGCACAGTCAGATATGGAACAGTGCGAAAGGCCTGATGGGATGCTAAAGATCTGAAGGACCCAGTCAAAGGCTGAAGGCCTGGAGCTCACTGTAGTGTCCTTATAAGGAGGCCAGATAACCTGTGCTAGAAGGCCAAAGAGTCTATGCTGTAAGTGAGGAGACAGTGTCCAAGTTGAAGATGAAGACTAGAGCTCCTCCAAAGAAGCAGAAGCAAGCCTTTCTTCTTCACCCCCCTTTTTTTCTTTTTATTGAATTTATTGGTACATTCTAGGGATACAGTACAGTTACATTCATTACTGGGATCTTGTACCTTTACATGACAGGTCTTGGTTCTCATTTTTTCCCCTTGTCCCTGCCCTTCCTTTCTTCATTCCCCTTTTATTCCATTCAGTAAATAAGCCTATTGGTTGGTGCCTCTTGTACCCAGGGTGGGTCTTTTGTCTTCAGTAAATCTATTCAGGCATACTCAGATATATGCTAATCCTATTAGTTGAACTACAGCAAGATGAACCAGCTGAGGTCCTGTTTTGAGCCAAACTAGGAGGTTTATAAGACTCTTCTTTAAACATAATCCTTAGGCTTTCTGAAGCCATCTGCCAATTGGGAAATCTGAAACAAATGTTTTAAAAGTAACATATCTTTAGATGACATGCTTCTCAAGGAGAAAGGTAAAGGTGGAGTGAACCCATCACTTTCCCTGACATGAGAGGATTAGCAATGGGTTTTCTTTTTAGATGAAATTCTGGGGAAATCCCAAAATCCAGCCCAGTGCACATATCTCTTGCACCCAGTGAATAGATGACTAGGTGTTTTTTTCTGTACACTAAAGCAGTTATTCTTGACCTGTTTGGGACTCTGATAAAAGCTACAGACCCTCTTTGTAGATTAGTGGTTCTCCACGGTCATTTGTAATGCCTGGGTATATTATGATAGTCACAATTGGGTCTGTGCTGGGGCGTGTGTCTTCTGCATTAGGGAGATGTAGAAGAGAGCACATGCCCCAGATCTGACTAGAACAGCCCCCTGGTCCTAGAGCTTAGTTCAAGTAAGAGTTGTCCTTGGTAATGAATTAGATTGCCTTGTGGGTAGAGGCCAGGAAGGAGGCTAAACATTCTATGGAACACAGGACAGCTCTCTACGACAAGAATTTTCCATCCCCAAATTTCAGTAGTGCCAAGATCTAAGAAACGCCGCTCTGAATGAACTCATGTCTTTATGACTCAAAATCAAACAGGATTTTAGGGACTTCCTGAGTGCTCACTGGAGTCAGTTGACCCCAGGTCAAAATTTCTTGCTGAAAGTCTCCATCTCATCCTAAGGACAAAAAGCAGATTTTGCTGAGCTTTATTCAAGAAACCCATTAAATTTTAGAGGAGTATCAAAAATGTGTTTAATAGTTTACTAAACACATTTCTTTAATTTGTTTCTCTGAAACAAAGCACACATTTTTACAACTTTCTACTTCATTTTCATATTAATATATATTTTAAGCCAAACATGATAACAGATGTTTTTGATTCATGTATTAATACAGCAAGATGTTGTTTTCAATGGATTATTTGATGTTAACAAAGTTGAGCGAGGCTTCTTTTTAGTAAGTCTTGAGAGGGCCATTTGCGTTTTAAAGGTAGAAGGTCCTATTTTTCCATTAGGAAATTTATTAACACTGGTGAAAGCCATGTGCACATACACAGTCCTATTAGGATTTAGTGAAAACATGTAATCCCTTTTTATTTTATCATGCTTATTCAATATGTGAATACTTGGGGAATGACTTAAATGATAGTTAAATGCATCTCTGATCTATTAAACTGCCAATAAAGCAAAACTGTAACTGTTGCCTCACCAAGGCAGTTAAAAGTCCCAGGAAATGCTGTAAGTTCTTAGGTGGACAAGTGTGCTAATAACTTTCATATAAATCTCACTAATTTGGAATTTATAAAACTTTCTACAGTCTGGGAATTCATTAAAAAGCTGATGATACCAACCCTGCATATATGCTAAAAGGCATATTTTATCAGTCACTCAGCAATGTTCTCTGACTGCAGAAATGTTTTATTAAATACATGCTATTTACTATTTATTGTTCTGGGATTGAAAAGCAGATGGGTTTAAGAAAAATGCACTCCAAGTCATTGAACAATCTACATTTTTAATGCCATTGAATAATATAAATGCCACGTCTTATGCTTTTAACTTTGGTTTGCATGTGGTTTTCATTGAACATGAAGGTATAGCACTTGTACTTTTTTTCTCTATAAATATGGAGCTTAAAATCATAGACATTATGATTATGATTGCCGTTGAAATGTTCATTAATGACTACATTACTGCTTGGCAAGTGAAGATGGAGCACTGAGGCAGTTTGGGTTTTTACCTATTTAGTCATTTGCTCAACAAATGTTAATTTGTTCTAGGCTATGAAGTAGGAATTTGGGTAATAAAATGAATTAAACAAAGATCATCTCAGCGAATCAGTGATTTGGGGTAGGAGACAGGCAGACCATTCATTCTAGAAATACTTATGGAGCTCTTATTATGTTACAGGTAACAATTCTAGGTCCTAGAGATCTGGCAATAGAAAATGAAGTAGTCAGAATCTCTGCCTTCAAGTAATGTGAGCAAACTCACATTGACTGAAGAACGTATTGGGAGAATTTGACAAGGCATAATGAGAGGAGGTCATTCCTGCATGGGAAATACATGAACAGTAATACTAATGGTGTACCCTTTACTTGTTGAATATCTGCTATGTGCTAGATATTGTGATAGGATCATTTATTTCTCCAGTGCCTACTGAAGTAGGTGATACATTTTAAGTTTTACAAATTAGTGATCTGAAGCTTACAGAGACTAGATATTCTTTAGGGCCATAAGCTATAGGAGGTTATGGGCATATGGTGATCATCATAGGTGAATGTTTTGATTAAAAATTAATTTTAATGCAATATGCTCTGTTATTTTGAACACACATATCTCATTATTCTTGTCACTTTCCAAAGCAGTTCTGGAAGTCCTCATTTGTGAATGTATTGAATTGTGCTGTTGTGGCTGTCTCCATGTCCTGAATGGATTATACACATTTACCTTTTATGGTCATTTTGAATTTAGGAAAGGGGCAGAAGTTGCACGGTACCAGATCCAGTACACAACAGGAATGAGAACACACAGGAATATTTTGATGTTGGAGAGCACTCAGCAGCAGCATTCACTATGTTTTTAAATCACACCTAATAAATACATGAAAGAGGACTTCCAAAACTGCTTCAGAAAGTGGCAATAGGGATGGGATAAAAGTACTTGAAGTGAGGGGGAGTGTTTTTAGAGGGATTAATGACAACGTCTTATTAAAATGTAAACATTCACTGTATGTTTTGATCATCTCTCGTATGTATTATTGACTGAATTTAGATAAAATTCTATTTACCTTTAGGCCAAGGTGACTGATTTATTATTGTAGGTATTGAGTAGCTACTGAAAAATTTCTAACAGTGCTTCAAGAAGCTTAATTTGGCACTGTTTCTACAGTATGAATGGCAAGGAAATGGTCAAAAACTGCTGTAACCTTTCACTCCTGTCTATATATTTTCTTTGAGAGCGTTATCTGATTATTTATGGAACAAATTCAGTTTGTCTTCTATATACTAACACTTGATTATATGTAATTTTACACTTTGTGTAGTATCTTGTAGATATGTCTTTGAGAACATTTTCATTTTCTTGAAAATCTGTAGAAAAAATCAGTGCTATTGTCTATCTAGTACCTTATAATATTTTTCATCCATTTCTGAGGAGAGGAGTTCCTTATGACCTGCTCATAGATGACTCCATCTGCCAGATGTGGAAGAGGACACATGCCCCGGGTCTGACTAATTGGAGCACACCAGTCCTCTGGCCCTGTTTAGGTCAGGAAGAGATGTTCCTGGTAATTGTTTGTTCGAACTAAAAGTAAAACCTCTTTCTATCTGAGAGGTTGCTTTGATCACAAAGTACTAAGTTGTAGAGCCCAAGAATTTTCAAATTCAAGCAATTAGAAACACAGAGACAAACATGCAAGACTACTTAATATTCATGTGGCTTAGACAATAGTCTTAGTATCTATTTCTTATTTCAGTCATCTTACCAAATTCCCAAATGATGTAGAGCATGAAAATAGAATTTTGCTGTTAAGTAGAGTGCTGGTATTTGGGCTTTGGATGCCAGGATAATAGAATTTTCCAAGGGAAATTCAGAAAGTCAGGTATATTAGAAGCTTGATGTAGACAACAGAACTTAGATTTCTTGAGAAACAATTTAGAGTGTATAGGTCTTGACTCAGAACACATTTTCTTTCAAGACAGAGAAGCAAATAATATTGCATGAATCAGAAACTCTGTGGAGAAACTTCAGAAATCATGAAATCAAAGTCATGAGTATTACAAAGACAGGCATGAAACTTGATGAGGGATCAGACCCGGACAGGGTTACTAAGCTGGTAAGACTCTCAGAGAAAGCAACAGATGGATGCAGCACTGAGAGTTGAGTCATGCCTGTGTAAAATCACGACCTTTTGACATGCACAGCAGAAGCAGGGGGAAAAACCTACTTGTCAGTTTTCATCTGTTGTCAAGAAACTAAGCAAATATCCTGTCACCTTCACAGGACTGAAAGGTCTCTAAAAAAAATGTTTGCATGAGGTCAGAGACTGTGTCTTTATACCTGGGAGTGGCAAGTAACCAGTAGAATGTCTTCATCTTGCCAAAGAAACAGTAACAGTTTATTCTATTTGTTGTCAAATGCTAAGCAGCTGGCAATACTGTATTTGCTTAGTACTAATTTGTTTCCCTTTTAATTATTGCATCCTACAATCATGCTGTATGCCAATGATTTATATGCTAATGACATATTATTATTCTTAAAATAATTATGGTATGATTACATGTTGAGCCTTAGTTGACTCCAACTACTGTCCTAGAGGCTTACATGTTTTCTGGTCCACACGTCAACCCTGATAGGTTGATGTTGTTATAACAGATTTATAGATGAAACACCCAAGGCTAACAAACATAAGAAAGTTCTCCTGAATTCCACATCTGACACAGAGCTTGAACTCAAACCAGAGCTTCTTGACTCCAAAGTTCATGGTTTTAGTTTGTTACCTTCTACATAAAGACTTTTGTTAGCTTCCCATTGATTCCAGGGTAAACGAAAGTCATACAGAATATATCAAAACTCCCACACAGGGTACTCAAGATTCATAATCTGGTTCTATTTAATTTACAGTATTTATGTGTAATTATTCCTTGGTAGAAACATTCTACTAGGAAGTGGCAGTTGTGAAAATAGAACCTACATGTCCCTGTCATATTTAAAACATCTTTCTCTATCTCTAGTTCAAATCCAGTAGAACCATTACGAATCTTTCTCGGAGAACAGCCTTCCTACAATATTTATTTCACATTTCACTTGCTTTGCTTTCCTTCTTTGTCATCCAGTCACCTAATATCATATATTATAATGGGTTTTCAAGTGCCTAGGAGTTTGGACTACAGTTAAGTAATTCTTGTGGTGGTGTTAAATGAGATCTGGTATTCTATACATACTTCCAGCCAGATAATCTAGAATCTGACTTCATTCCCTGTCCAGTTTAAAACTGATTAATTGAAACAATTGTAGTGAAGATAATTGACATATATACGTAATGAAACACACAAATTTAAATTATATAAGTTTTGGATATTTATATATTCATGAAAATATAGCTGCTACTTCGGTGGAGAAATGAAAATATCAATCATTGTCAAAAAATTTCTTTATGCCTCTTCTCTTTATTCCTTGCCCCCTTCTTCAACTACTTTTTTGCTTTCCTTTAATTTGCATTTCCACTAGTTTTAATTTTTTTAGTTGACATAAAATTTTGAAGAACATCAATATCGTTCTCCAAAAATGGCTGCACTAATTTCCATTCCCATCAACAGTGTGCAATCCTGCCCCTTTCTACTCGTCTTTGTTAACACTTTTGATCTTTCATTCTTTTTTAAGGAAGGAGTAATGTTGGAGTAGTTGTTGGAGGGCCTTGAACATTTAACATTGAACTTCTCTCCTAGCCCTCTTTCATCTTTTTGGCAATATGTGTTATAACAAATATGAGGTGATGTCTTAATGTGGTTTTAATTACATATCCCTGTTTATTAGTGATGATGATCATTTTAAATATACCCATTGGCCATTTATATAACTTATTTTGAGAAATATATATTGAGGTCCTTTGCTCATTTTAAAATTGGGTGATTTATTGTCTTAATGTTGAGTTCAAGTCCAATGTTCAGTTTTTCTTTGATTGACATTTCTGCTCATAACCTTTTCTAAGAATTTTACACAAATGGAATAAAAGAACATAAGCTCTTCAGTCTGAATTCTTTTATAAAACATAATAATTTGGGAATTTATCTACGTTGTAATAAATCAGTAGCTCATTGCTTTATATTCCTAAGTAATATTCCATTGCATGATGTTACGGCTTGTGTTTAAGATGTCCCCACAAAGCCTCATGGGACTGAGGTGGGGCTATTTTGCAGGTGGCTGAATCTAGAGTATATGATGCTGGGATTAATAGCATGTGATCACTAAACCACTACACACGAGTGATTGGTTTGGCACTGCCCTAATCTCTAAGGTAAAAATGGCAAAAAGACACTGTTAAAGTTCCTTGTTTCTTTTGCTGGCATGTGTGCTCCATGTCATTTCTCCTCTGCAACTTCCCTCTGCCATGTGCTGATCTGCCTTGTAGTCAGCCAATTATGGACTGAAACCACTAGAAACCTTGAGCTAAATAAATCCTTTCCCCTTTAATTTCAGGCGTTGGGTATTTTGTCTCAGCAATGAGAGAAAAATAACTAACACACATAGCTATGCTGCAGTTTTCTTTTTCATTCTCCTGTTTATAGACATTGGGTTTTTACAATTTTCATCCATGACACAGATGCTGTATTTGTGTAGAGGTATTCATGTGGTGATATACTGTGATAGTTAATTTTATGTGTCACCTTGACTGGGTTAAGAGATGCCCAGATAGCTAGTTAAAATATATATATTATTTTTGGGTGTAAATGTGAGCGTATTTCTGGAATAGATTAGCATTTGAATCAGGAGACTGAAAAGAGGAGTGCCTTGACTAATGTGAACATATTCCAATATGTTGAAGGCCTGGATAGACCCAAAAAGCAGAAGGGCAAATTTTCTGTCTGACCTGGCATAGCCATCTTCTACCCTCAGAGCTCCAGGTTCTCAAACCTTCTGAATTCAGGATTTAGATCAACACCTTTTTCCTATCCCTGTCACATTTGTAGGCTTTTGTCCTCACACTGGGCAAACCAGTAATTTCTCTGGTTCTCAGGCATTCAGACTTGAATGGATTTGTTACCAGCTTAATGAGTTCTGCTTGTAGACAGAATATTCTTGGACTTCTCAGCCCCCATAGTCACTCATCTGAGCCAACTCTCATTAAAAAAAATCCCTCTTAAATATCTTTGTATACATTCTTGGTTCTTATTGGTTCTGTTTCTCTGGAGAATCCTTTCCTTTTTCTTGGACACCAGAGCAGAATGGTTGGGTCATAAGGTAAGTACATGTTTAAATTTAAAAGAAACTACCAAACTTATTTTTAAAGCCATTGTGCCATATTACACTCTTAACAGCAATGTGTAAGACCCTCATTGTCCCATATACTTTTCTTCTGCTCAGGGAATTGAACCCAGATCCTTCGCACTGAGCTACATCCCTATCCCTTATTTATTTACTGTTTGGAGAGAGAGTCTTATTAAGTCACTATGTCTCCCAGGCCGGACTTGAACTTGCAATCCTTCTGCCTCAGCCTCTTAGAGTGCTGACATTACTCTGTACCACCAGACCCAGCTCAGTTGCTCCATATCCTAGACAACGCTTAATATGGTCAGTACTTTTAATTTAGACATTCTAATAAGTATTAAATACTGTGTGGTTTTTACTTGCATTTCTGTAATGATTAATGATGTTTAATATCTTTTCTATGTGCTTATTTCCAATTGATGTACCTTATTTAATGAAACATCTTTTTAATCTTTTATCATTTTAAAATATGTAGGTATGTTTTTGATAGAGTTCAATTTATGCACTTATTGTTTTAGAAATTATTCTTTTGGCAACATATCTAAGAAAATTTTGCTTAACTCAAAAAGATTTCTTTCTGTATTTTTTCTTTATTATATTTTAGTTATACATTGATGACTGTGGTCCATTTTGAGTGAATTTTTGTGTATGGTGAGAGATATGGGTGCCAGTTCATTTTTAAAATGTAAGTATGCAATTCTTACATTATTATTTTTTGGACACTATCTTTTCTGTGCCTCAAAGGAAAGTTTTGATTATAAGACATCAGTTTTCCATGTGTATATGAGTATATTTCTAGCCTGTTTTTCCTCTATTCTGTGTATCAATCAGTTTGTCTGTATTCTTACTAATAGCATGCTGATTTGATTACTGTAGGTTTTTTTTTGTTGTTGTTGTTGTTTTTTTTTTTTTTTGGTACCCGAGATTGAACTCAGGTCCTTGTGCTTGCAAAGCAGGTGGTGGAACCACTGAGCTAAATCCCTGACCCCTACTGTAGTTTTATAGTAATCCTTAAAATTGGATAGTGTTAGCCTTCCAAACTTTTCTTCCAATTCAGAGCTATTTTGACCATTCTAGGATCTTAGCATTTTCATATAAACTATTAACATTTTCATATAAATATTTTCATATAGAGTCAGCTTGATAAGTTTGATGCAAAAAGCCTACAGGGACTGATTTTCCTTATTATTGTTCATGTTTGCTAGTTTCACTATTTGCCTATTAACCTTTGTTTAGATTATTTGTCATTGTAAATTTTACCTCAGATGATTTCATATTTGTATAAGTGATATGGATTTTATTTTGAGAAACAAGTTAAAATAATACAGTTAAAGGACATATATACTGCAAGATTATTTTAATAATTTTTATTGGTCATATTTGGTATTCTAAATTTATATTTTAAATTTGCCATATATATCCACTTATCCTTGTTTTGAGACAGTTATCTATGATCATTTTATTGCTTAGAATAAACTTAAAGTATACTAAACTGCTAATATTTGTCAATCTTTCACCATGATGTGTTGATGGAACTTTCTACCGATAGGTGGTGCTTTATAGTGAGTTAACTATTAAAGGAATAGTTGATGTAATAATTAAAATTATTTAAAAACTAGTGTAATGACCAGAGATTAGATCTCCATGCAAGAAGAATGATCCAAACAAATAGTGAAAAACAAGTCAATCAGAGATCCTATTTGCAAGTGAGGGGTGCTCCATGATAAAACAGAAAAAAACTAAGACTGAAAAAAATAGACATTTAAGCAGAACAGTGAATCACAAGAAAGCAAATGGGGAATGATTTACTCAGTATAAAAATTTAAGAAATAGGGAAAGAACTGAAGCAGAATAGACTCATGAACTTGGTAGAAAGCTAGACTTGTTATCTGCTCATAAAGGCTGCCTTTTGAGTACAATACACACTATTATGTCCTGAACTTCAGGGGACCATGATTTTATCAATTCTGGCTTGCTGCTGTGTATATAGCTTTTTAAAAATTTTCCCGTTTTCTCAAAATTACCATACATTAGTTTCTGGCTGCATTTTTTTCACCCTTAAAATGGTTATAACTAGGCAGACTCAAATTAATATGGGAAATAGATGAACACATACTTCATTTTAAGTATAAGCAACTTTACTTATTTGTTTAAAAGCAAACATTTTAAGTTTGAGGAATTTCAAGTTTAAGGAACATAAGTTGGATAGTCACTCCTCAAAACTTTAAGCATGCAGATAGAACATTAAAAAGAATATAAAAGATCTAAAACAGTATTTAAGAGCTTAAATAATAAGACCTTTATAGCATACTCTCCATAGTAACAATACATTCTTTACAAATACACACACAACCTTTACTAAGAGAGACCATATTTTAGACAATGAAGTATTTCTCAAAACTGGAAAAGATTCAAGTTCTATAAAGTATGTCTCTGACCATAATGAAATTCAATACAAAAATAAAAAGATGACTAGAGAATCCACAGTATTTCTTTTTTCCCAATTTTTAATTTTATGTTACATGTCTGCAGTTCATGTAATTTACAGCCATCTTGGGGAGTGGTTACGTGTACATATTACAGCAGGTTTCTTTCTTTTTTAATCCCCTTCTTCTTCCCTCCCCCTCCTCCCTTCCTCCTCCAGTTCCTCTATCCTATTTTTCAATCTTATATGTATTCATATATGTATTTTTCTTTCTCTTGCCTAATTGCTCTGGTTGTTTAAATTACTGTGTTGAATAGAAAAGGTGATAGTGGACATCCTTGTCTTGTTCCTGATTTTAGGGGAAATGCTTTTAGTTTTTCCTTAGTTAGTTTGATGCTGGCTATTGGTTTGTCATAACCAGCATTTATCATATTCAGGTACTGTCCTGATACACCAGTTTTCTTCAAGGTTTTTATCTTCTCTGCATCTAATGATAAGATCATATAATTTCACAGGACCTTGTCTTGTTTATGTGATGTATTATGTGTATTGATATACATATGTTAAGTCATCCTTACATATCTGGGATGAAACCTACCTGATCATAATGTATCATTTTTTGATAATGTGCTTCATTGCATTTGCTAATATTTTCTTGAGATTTTTATGTCTATGTTCACTAAGGAGATTGGCTTATAGTTCTTTATTTTAGTTGAGTCTTTATCTAGTTTTAGGATCAGGGAGATACTGATGGCTTCTATAAATGAATTTGGGAGCATTCCATCCCTTTCAATTTCTTTGAAGATATTGAGGAATATTGGTTATGTAACATCCTTAAAGGTTTTGTAGAATTTATCAGTGAATCCATGAGGTCCTGGGCTGATAGTTGGTAGATCCTTTATTACTTCATCAATTTCATTGCTTGTTATTGGATTATTAAGCATATTTATGTCTTCTTGGGTTAGTTTTGCTAGTTTGTATGTGTCTAGGAAGCTGTCCATTTCTTCAAAATTTGATAATTTCCATATTGACTGCTGTGATTTCAGTTCTCTCTCTCTTTCTCTC
This sequence comes from Fukomys damarensis, assembly GCF_012274545.1. Lineage (NCBI taxonomy): Eukaryota > Metazoa > Chordata > Mammalia > Rodentia > Bathyergidae > Fukomys > Fukomys damarensis. The sequence continues at coordinate 9,065,566 of NW_022900927.1, forward strand.
TTGTTTGTACCAGGGATTGAACTTGGGTCCTTGCATTTGCAAGGCAGGTGCCAGAACCACTGAGCTAAATCCCCAGCCCTCACTTTTTTCATTTCTAATTGCACTGACATGTGTCTTTTCTTTCTTTCTCTTGGTGAGTGTGGCTAAAGTCTTATCTGTTTTACTTATTTTTCAGAGAACCAGCTCTTCAATTCTTTGATATTTTTCTACAGTTCTTTTTTGGTTTCAATTTCATTGATTTCTGCTCTCTTCTTTATAATTTCCCTCCTTAAATTTGGTGTGGAGTTGGTTTGTTGTTTTTCAACTATCATAAGATTTCTCATAAGGTTGTCAGTTTGAGCTCATTCTCTTTTCCTAATGTGAGGATTGATTGTGGTGAATTTTCCTCTTAGAACTTCTTTCATAGTGTTTCAGAAGTTCCATTGAGTTGTACAGTCACTGTCATTAAATTTCAGAATTTAAAAAATTTCTTCTTTAATTCCTTCTGTGGCCATTCATTGTTTAAGTGTTTGTTGTTAACTTTCCAGGAGCTTTTGCCTTTGCTGAAATTTCTTCTGTTGTTGATTTTTATTTTCATTGCATAATGGTCTGACAGTATGCACAGGCAATTTAAGTTTTTTATATTTACTAAACCTGATATTGTGGACTAATATGCGATTTTTTGTGGAAAAAGTACCATGTAGTGCTGAAAAGAATGTATACTCTGTTGTAGAGGGCTAGAATACTCTGTATCTATCCATTAAATCCATATGTTTATGGGTGTGGTTCAGCTATGACATTTCTTCATTGGCTTTTTGTGTAGTTGATCTCTCTCTCTTTGTGCAAGTGGGGTGTTAAAATCCCCTATTATGATTGTGTTAGTGTTTATTTGATCTTTTAATTTCAGTTTTGTTTCATGAAGACAGGTACTTTAGTATGCAGTGCATATACGTTTATCAGTGCTATCAATGCTATCTGTTCTTGTCGGCTTTTTCCCTAAAGTAGTATGTAGTGACCTTCTTTGCCTCTTCTAATCACTTTTCGCTTCAAGTTTACCGTGTCTGATATTAGAATTGTTACTCCTGCTTGTTTTCAGTGTCCTGGTACATGAAATGTTTTCCATTCTTTAATTTTTAATATGTGAATATCTTTTTGGATTAGATGAGTTTCTTGAATGCAGCAGACTGTTGGATTCTGTTTTTTCATCCAGTCTGTCTTTTAATTAGAGAGTTGAGGCCATTAACATTGAGAGATATTAGTGAGATGTTTTGGTCATTTACTATCATTGCCTTCTTTAAAAAAAATTATCAGTACCTTTTAGGTATACAATATAATGACATTCATCGTTGGAAATTTGCACCTTTACATAATCTATCTTGGTTCTTATTTTTTTCCCTATTCCCTTGCCCTCCCTTCAACCCCTCCATCCCTCCCTGTTTACAAAGACTTTGTTTCCATTTTTTCATTTTCTCATATTAATTCCATTCCCTTCTTTCTTTTCCCCTACCTTCCTATTTCCCCTCCCCCTTTGCCCCCTTTCTTCCTATTTCATATTATCTATTATACCTTTTGGTCCTTACTTGCACTTTCAGTTCCTCACACGAGAGAAACTATTCGGTATTTACACATGTATCATTGTCTTTTTTATCTGTTGGTGAAATCTGTTTTTCTTTTCCTCATATTTTTTTGTTGCTGTTTATACATTGGCTTCAAACACATGTATTTGCCTTTTTTATCTGTTGGTGAAATCTCTGTTTCTCTTCCTCATATTTTTTTGTTGCTGTTTATACATTGGCTTCAGTATTTTGTGTTTTTATCTGTGTCCTTTTCATGATTTCCATTAAGAATATTCTCAAGTATTTTCTCAAGAGCTAGTTTATTACTCCTGTGTCTTCTGATCTGGACTTTTTCTTGGAAATACCTGATTTCTCCATCTATTTTGAAGGATAGTTTTCCTGGATAAGTTAATCTGAGTTTTAAGTTATTTACCTTTAGCGCTTCCAATAGTTCATTCCAAGCTTTCTTGGCCTTTAAGGTTTGTGGGGAGAAATCTGTTATGATTTTCATTGGTTTACTTTATACATGATTTTTTCACTTTTCTCTGGCAGCTAAATTTTTTTTTTGCTTGATATCTGATAATTTAATAAGAATATACATTGGTTAGATTCTTTTGTCATCATAATTGTTTTGTGTTCACTTAATTATATTTTAACTTCTTTTCTTATATTTGGGAATATTTCTTCAATGTTATCTGTAAATATGTTAGTAAATCATTTTACTCTATCTTCTAGTTTTTCTCTGACTCCAGTTAGCCTTAGACTGGTCTTCTTATTCTCATGTAGTAGTTGTTGGATAATCCTCTCATTCTTTTATTTTCTTTTTGATTTTTTGAGCTCTTCATCATAATTCAGTATTTTGTCCTCAATATCAGATGTTCTGTTTTCATATTAGTCATTTCTGCAATTTATGAATTCTATACAGTTTTTTTATTTCAGGTATATCTGCCTGGTATTTTTTCAAGAATTTCATATCCTTGTTGAATCTGTAATTCAGATTTTGAACTGTTGTTGAAAGCTTATCCAGTTTTTACGTCTTTCTCCAAAATTCACTGTGGGCATATTCAGTGAAGTTACTGTGTGCTTTTGATTAATTTCCTCTTTGAACTCATCTATTTTCTTCATGTTTCTATGAATTTTCATAGATCTCTGATACCTGGTGTTTGTTTTCTTCTCCCTTTGTGACATCTTGCTCTGCTTTGGGAGAGTTAGATAAAGTCAGGGATCTTCTATTACCTTGCTTCCCCATGCCAATATGTGTATATGTATTTGTGTGTGTGTGTGTGTGTGTGTGTGTGTGTGTGTGTGTATGCCTCCTTTTTCCTATCATCTTTTTTTGGCGGGGAACTGCAGGTTGAATACTAGAAAAGTGAAGGAAGTTTGTGCCTCATATGGAAATTTTTAGTAGGATGTTGTCCCCCTATGTGTAATTTTTAGTTTTGTATGTCCAATGCAATTATTTACTCCTTCTGTTGTTTACTTTAAGTGATTTCAACTCTTTTTATATGTTTTGCTGAAAGGATTACTTCTCATTATTGGAGATTTGTAGTATTGACACATTCAATCGTACAACACTTCTATATGATAGCCCAAGTCCACTCCCCTATTTGTCTGTCCTTTATGCACCGTAGGACTGTTTATTATTTGTGATTTTTCTGCAGTGAGGCAATGGAGGGTGGAGGATGGAAGGTGAGTGCATGATGAAGAAGACACTAAGAGAGAGGTTTGCAGTGGGAGATAGTGACAGATGAGAAAAGGTTGATGTGGGGTCTGATTCTATTGGAGTATTTTTAGTGGAGTTGAAAGGCTTATATTGAGAGTTTTGAGAAGATATTTGTGAGGACAACTGTGAGATATGGGAGGAAAGTGATGTGGTTGTCAGAACCTGGTAATAGAGAGGACAATAGGCTAGGTAAAAATGGGAGAGCCAAATGCTTAGGATGGGGAGAACCCATGGTTAATACTGGAGAAGAAAGGAGTGACTGTGAGTGAGCTAAGTATGGGAAACTAAAAACTTGGGAGAAGGAAAAAGAATAAAAATACAGTAATAGTATTGCTTTGGTGGTTTTAGGTGAAGAAGCTAGATAGGGAACTGAGACAAGGGAGAGAGCCTAGACATCTATTAAATCAGAGCCACTGGAAGGAAAAAGACATAAAAGTAAAACCTAATAAATGAAAAAAACATAATAAGCCGGGCGTGGTGGTGCATGCCTGTAATCCCAGCACTCGGGAGGCTGAGCAGGAGGATCACTGGGAGTTGGAGACCAGCCTGGGCTGCATAGTGAGTTCCAGGTCAGACTCAACTACATAGTGTGACCCTGTCTAAAAAAAACAAAAAAAAAGCGATCACCCGGCGGCGTGCGCGTGAGCTCCCGGCCTGCGCGGGAGCTCCCGGCCTGCGCGAACAAGAAACAAAAACTTAAACCCATAAGATACATGATGTGAACACAAATTAAATATTCCAATGAGATAGTGTATTTACAAGTTGCTTCTTTTCCAGAGAGTGTGAGAGCTCACACACCAATAACTCCTCTGAACCTTCCACTGCAGTACTGAGGCTAACCCACACTCACGGCTTCTTTCTGCCAGGCTGCAGATATTCTTGCAGAGGCTGATCCAGTCTGAGTTCTTGGGTTAGGAACTCTTGCTGTCCCTTTCCTTGGGTGTGATGGTGGATTTAGCAGACCAATTCACTGGCACAAAATTGTCCAAAGAGTCCTATGCAATCACATCAGCTAGAGCAGTAACAGGCTAATAACCCCTTACAGCGGTATCTAAAGCACAGAGGGTTGGGGACTGGGTAATGCCAGAGGAAATAGGAGGGAGGAAAAGGATCCTAATGGGGTGGTATGTTTTATATTTCAATGGGATAACAGAGAAAACTGAGTATAAAATCAGCAGTGAGAAATAGGAATGAAAAAGGATTCTATGGCTAACATAAATGTTAGAGAAAAGGGGAAAAAGATGAAGAGGGGGAGAAGAAACAAAATAAAAATAAAGGCAGGATAAGAAACAGGAGAAAAAGTCAGGTAAAAAGATAATGGATAAAAGTGGAAGGAATAAAAAAGGAACAGGAAAACCCCCTTACCTTCTATAAACTATACAAGAAAAACACGAAGATACACACACTCTTTACAAAAAGGAGGGGACTGAATAATAGAATGAAAGTGAGAGGAAAATTAACAGAAAGAGGGAAACATTAAAAACATACAACAAAAATAAAATTTTCTATTGGTTTGGACACATGGCTCTTTTTTTTTAAACCAAGAAGTGACTCTACTCATGTAAGAAGTCTAAGGTGGCACCTCAAAATGGTGCTGGTTCCACATACAGTAGGGACAGGGCACCAATGTAACCTTCCAGTCCTGTGTAACTCGGGCAGAATATGGCCTCCAACCACACAAGCTGGGTCCATGTTCAGCTCCATCCCCTCAGCAAGGACCCCCTCCAACCTGCTCTCAAACTGCCAGCTGTCTCCTGTGACTGTCCTTCTCTCATCCCCTCTGGGAACTTGACAGTATGGAGTGTGGCTTGGAGCCAAGGGTCTGCTTGGGGATCCAGGTTCAAATTCTGCACCCTTTTTTACAATTATGTCCCTTCCAGGTCTTGTTCCACAATTGCAGCAGCAGGTGCTGGACTGAGGTCACTCACCAACTGTATACAGTACAGTGGAAGGCACTTGGGAGCAGTATCCCATGTTTTCCTTTCAGGTTCCAAGTGCCACTGATTCTCAGTCCCCATGAGGTTCTCTCTTCCTTGTGTAATGTTCTGCAGTTGTCTCTGAATAGTGTTATTTGAGTTGGAATTTTTAAAGCAAAATTTAGACATGGCCACCATTTTGTATTTGGTTAATCCATCTCTTATGCTTATTTCCTTTTATGATAGAGTCTCTTCTTCTTTGTGTTTCTTTTTTATAATCCCTGAGTCTCTCTGACATGGGTCTTCCTCCACTCAATGATATTGAATCTTCCAGATCATTCTTTCTCAGTGGATCTTTCCTCAGATTCTGTGATGTGACTCCTCCTCTCGTCAGCCATGTTGAATCCCCTATTCTAGACTTCTTCCTTGCCCCAGATCAGGTCCATTGGTTGGCTGGAACTTCTGCTGTCCCATGCAGAGGAGAAAATGCAGAGCAAGCTCCAACTTGGCAGTGGCTCCCCACAAATATTTCTAAATACCTAACACATGTCTGAATAATCTATTCGTCAAAGAGGAAATCAAAGGGGAGTTATAAAGCATTTTAAACTGATTAAAATGAAAACAACATCAACATTTTTGGTATGCTTCAAAATCAATACTGAAGGGGAAATTTATTCACCAAATCTTAGAAAAGAAAGGTTTTGAAGCAATGAACTTAGCTTCCATTTAAAGCAATTAGAAAAAGCAAAATATACCCAATGTAAGTTCAACAGAGGAAAATATAAAACTAGAACAAAAATTTATTTTATTTGTAATTTTTATTAGTATGTGTTTATAGTACACAGTGTTTTCAGTCTTTGTGAGGAGTTGGTATGTATATATGACATCTTAATTCCTTTTTAAAAATCCCCTTTCCATCCTGTCTCCTCTCCCTCCATATCGATTCCTTTCCTGTTTGAGAAAGATCTATTTTCCTATTTTCTATTATCTGTCTTTTATTTGCTCTTTATTTACATTTGGGATTTTTTATAGAAGAGAAACCATGTGCCATTAAACTCATGTGTCTGATTTATTTCATTTAACATTATAATATCAAGATGTATCCTTTTTCCTACAACTTGCTGAAGTTTTTCTTCATGACTGAGTACTAATTTATTGTGTGTAAATACCACCTTTTCTTCATTCATCTGTTGGAGGACATATACACTGCTTTCAAGATTTAGCTATTAAGAGGTAGGTTACTATAAACAGTACTATGCATGTGTCCTTGTAATATGTCTTGAAGTTTTTTGGAAAACACACAGAAGAGGAATAGCTATGGAATTTCTAGTTTTAGATTTTTGAGGAATCTCTATCCCCACTTCCATAGTGGTTGTACTAATTTATGTTCCCACCAATAATATGGAAGTGTCCCTTTTTTCCTACAGCCTCACCAGCACTTGTTATTATTTGATTTCTTGAAGATGGCCATTCTTTCTAGAGTAAGGTAGACTCTCAGTGTTGCTTGAATTTGCATTTTTCCAATAGCCAGTGATGTTGAGCATGTCTTCATGTATTTTTTGGCCATTTTTACTTTAAAGTATCTATTCATTTCACTTGCCTTTCTTCTTCCTCCTCTTCCTTCTTCCTCTTCCTCCTCCTCCTTCTTCCTCTTCCTCCTCCTCCTCTTCCTCCTCCTCCTCCTCCTCTTCCTCCTCCTCCTCCTCGTCATCGTCTTCTTCTTCTTCTTCTTCTTCTTCTTCTTCTTCTTCTTCTTCTTCTTCTTCTTCTTCTTCTTCTTCTTCTTCTTCCTCCTCCTCCTC
>NW_022900927.1:9072677-9082639 GCF_012274545.1 Fukomys damarensis
TTCTTCTTCTTCTTCTTCTTCTTCTTCTTCTTCTTCTTCTTCTTCTTCTTCTTCTTCTTCCTTCTCCTCTTCCTCTTCCTCTTCCTCTTATTCCTTTGTCAAAGACAAGATGGTTGAGTATGTCTGCAGTTGGTTCTGCATCCTCTAGTCTATTCCATTGATCCTTAAGTTTATGCTTTTGACAGTACCATACTGTTTTTATCACTGTGGCTTTGTAGTATAATTTAAAGCCAGGGATTGTGATACTCTCTGCTTTGCTTTTGTTGCCCAGAATTGCCTTTGCTATTCTAGGTCTCTTCTGGTTCCAAATGAGTTTTAGGATTGTTTTTTTCTAATTTTGTGAGTTATGCTATTGGAATTTTGATTCTGATTCAGCACCATTTATTAATTAGGCTATCTTTCCCCTAGTGCATATTTTTGGCACTCTTTGTCAAAGATCAAATATGTGAATGTGCTTGAAGTTGTTTGTGTATCCTATATTCCATCCCATTGATCTTCATGTCTGTTTTTTTTGTTTGTTTTTTTGCTAGTACCATGCTGTTTTTATCATAGCAGGTTTGTAATATAACTTCAAGTCCAGGATTGTGATACCTCCAATTTCTTGTTACCCAGGACTGCTTTTGCTATTCTGGGTCTCTTCTTGTTTCATATGAATTTTAGGATTATTTTCTCCTTTTCTGTGAAGAATTCTGTTGGTATTTGAATTGGGATTGCAGTAAATCTGTATACCAGTTTTGAAGTATGACCATATTGACTATAATGGTTCTGTCAGTTTAGGAACAGAGGACAATCTTTCCATTTTCTCATGTCTTTTTTGATTAGTTTTTTCAGAATACTGAGTTGTCATTGTTGAGGTCTTTCACTTCTTTAAGCTAATTCCCATGTATTTTAACTTTCTTGGTACTATTTTGAATGGTATTTTTTCCTAATTTCTTTCTCAGTGGAATGTGAATAGGAAAGCTTCTGATTTTCGAAAATTGAAATAGAAAATAGAAGTAGAAAAATTTAAAATAAAAATTTAAAAAAATGTAAATGAAATTTAAAAAATGAGAAACTTAAAAGAATCACAAATTTTTTTTTCAGATTTAATTGAGTTTATTGGTACATTTTAGGGATACAGTACAGTTACATTCATTGTTGGGATCTTGTACCTCTACATGACAAGTCTTGGTTCTCATTTTTCCCCTTGTACCTGCCCTCCCTTCACCCCCCTCCCCATCTACAAACACTTTATTTCCACCTTTTCATTATCTCACATTTTTTTCTTTTCCCTTATTACCCTTCCCCTATCCATCCCACCTTCCCTACACCTTTAGCTCCTTCCCATTTCTCAATGTCAGTAATCTTATTAGGATCTTCTGTATTATTGCAGATTATTCACACCAGAGAAACTATTCGGTATTTACACATGTGTGACTTATTTATTTCACTTAGGAGTATATCTTCAATATGTACCCATTTTTCTATGAATGAATCTATTTTCTCATTCTTTATGGCTGAGTAATATTCCATTTTATAGAAAAACCACATTTTCTTTATCCAATTTCCAATGGATGGGCAAATGGGCTGTTTCCAAGTTTTAGCTATTACAAACTGCTGCTATAAACATGGGTGTGCATACTTCTCTGTGATATGATTCTTTTAGTTTTTTTGGAAAGATACCCAGCAGAGGGATGGCTGGGTCAAATGGAACCTCCAGTCCAAGCTCTTTGAGGTATCTCCATATTGATTTCCATAGTGGTTGCACCAGTCTGCACTCCCACCAACAATGGAGAAGGGTTTCTTTCTCCCCACAACCCCACCAACATTTGTTATTGTGTGATTTCTTGATAGCAGCCATTCTTTGTGGGGTGAGGTAGAATCTCAGTGTTGTTTTCATCTGCATCTCTCAAATGATCAGTGATGTGGAACATTTTTTCATATATTTACTTGTTGCTTTTACTTCTTTGTCTGATAAATGTCTGTTCATTTCGGATGCCCATTTTTGAATCTGGTCTTTATATTTGGGGGGGGCTGATTGTTTTGAGTTCTTTATATATTCTTGATAATAGTCCTTTGTCTGAGGAACAGCTGGTAAAAATTTTTTCTCACATTGTAGATTGTCTGTTAGTTCTGCTGATTTCTTTTGAAGTACAGAAACTTTTTAATAAGATGAGATCCCAGTTGTTGATTCTATCTGCTAGTTCCTGTGCTACTGAGGATTTGTTCATAAAGTCTTTTCCTATGCCAATGTCTTCAAGAGTTCTGCCTAAGTTACCTTCCAGCAAGTTTAATGTTTCTGTTTTAATATTCAGATCTTTAATTCATTTGGATTTTAATTTAGTGCATGATGAAAGATAAGGGTCTAGGTTTAATCTGTGGCAGGTTGATATCTAGTTTTTCCAACACCATTTATTAAAGAGGCTATCTTTCCTCTACTGAGGATGGTCAGCTCCTTTGTCAAAGATGAGGTAGCTGAGTACATCTGGGTTTGTTTTTGTGTCTTCCAGTCTGTTCCACTGATCCTCAGGCCTGTTTCTTTGCCAGTACCATGCTGTTTTTATCACAGTGGCTTTGTAGTATAGTTTCAAATTGGGAATTGTGTTAGGGCTGGGGATTTAGCTCAGCAGTTAGGTGACCTGCCTTGCAAGCGCAAGGACCCGAGTTCGATCCCCGGTACCAAAAAAAAAAAGGTTTGTTTCCAGAATTAGATATGCATGGACAATCAAATTGGGAATTGTTATACCAGCTGCCATGTGTCTGTTGCCTAAAATGGCTTTTGCTATTCTAGGTCTCTTATGGTTCCAAATGAATTTTTGGATTCTTTTTTTTAGTTCTGTGAAATATAGTGTTCGAATTTCAATTGGCATTGCATTGAATGCATATAGAAGTTTTGGTAGTATGGCCATTTTCACTATGTTGAAGAATCACAAATTTTAAGAAGATCAGTGAAATCAATACATGTACAGTTAGATCAATCAAGAAAAAAAAGAAAAGACAGAAATGACCACTCTCAGTGATGAAAGCAGTGACACACTTGCTTATTGTACAGTTAGTGGACAAAAGGAGATATGAGCAAAATTATCCTAATAAATACTTAGGTAAAAAGAGACAAAAATCTTTAATGACACGAAGAACTCAGGATTGCACAAGAAAAAACAAAATCCCTGAATAGTCCTATGCCTATGAAATTAAATTTATAATTAAAGTTCTACAAAGAGAATTTTGGGGAGGAAAAGATAGCTTCATTTTGGTGAAATTTAACAACTATTTAAAGAACTAGTAAATTGCTATACAAACTTCCAGAAAATTGAAGAGGATGAGACTTTTTTTGCAGTATTATTCTAGAAAGCCAGCGTTATTCTGATACTAAAACTGATAAAGGTATTACAAAACACAAATGCTTTATTTAGTTTCTGGATTCAGAGACCTTTCCCCTCTTCAGTCTGGCAGGAATCCTCTGTTCAGGAAGGCAAACTGGAGTCTTAGTTTGAAATGTAGATCTAAATTCCTTGTTAAAAATGATGTATTCCATCACCTAGTTTTGTTCTTCAGGCCTACATTTCCTGCAGTGACTTGATGAACAAAAATGGTTGGCAGATGACAGTATTTAGGAGTCTGGAACTAATGCCATAGCCTTCACACTTTCCCAGTGTCAATGCCAACTGACATCCTAATTGATGCCTCTTATGGCATCAACAAGCCAACTTATGGAAACCATTACATAACTAAGTACTATTTAGAAAATTATTTTTATAATATTACTTGGAGAGCAATTCTAATTTGTTATAAAATTTTGTAATTCTATGACATTATGACAACAATAAAATCTTTGTAATTATATATGCAGTTATTTATCTGTACTCTATCTGTACCTTCATTTGTGTGCAGAGTATGTGTGTTCAATCCCTTTAATAGATATTTAAGTAGACTCAGAGGACACACAAAATAAAAGATTGTCCCTTCCTAAAGATGTTTTCACCTGATAAAGCATTAACAAGGTAAAAAAAACCTGGTTGGAAATAATACTTAATCTTCATAATATGGTAAATTAAGGATTTCACCCATACATTCTTCTATGTTATCCTCCATTATTTAAGACATTACTTCTTCTAGGATGTTTTCATGTCCCCCAGAATTGGACTAATGGTTTAGTTTATACACCCTCAAATTTCATGCTATCTTTATCACACATCTGCAGTGTTTTATTGAAATAATTATTCCTGTATTTTTCTTACCCATTTTTATGTTAAACTCTTTAATGGTAGGGATAATGTGTTATTTAGCTATTTAAAATAAATTAATTTTAAAGGTACCTTTAAGGTATACAATGTAATGACATTCATCATTGGAAATTTGCATCTTTACATAATCCATGTTGGTATTATTTTTTCCCTATTCCCCTGCCGTACCTTCAATCCCCCCTCCACCCCTGCCTATCTACAAAGACTTTGTTTCTATTTTTTCTTTTTCTCATGTTAACTCTATTCTCATCTTTCCTTTCCCCTACTCCTCCCACTGCCCCTTTTCTTCCTATTTCACATTATCTATTATACCTTTTAGTCCTTATTGACACTTTGAATTTCTCACACTAGAGAAACTATTTGGTATTTACACATGTGTCCTATTTATTTCACTTGAGTAATGCCTCAATGTGCATCCATTTAGCTATAAATGTGTCTAGTTTCTCATTCTTTATGGCTGAGTAGCACTCCATTTTATTAAAAAAAAATACACACACATTTTCTTTATCCAGTCTTCTATTGATGGGCAGTTGGTCTGCTTCTGAGTTTTAGCTATCATGAATTGTGCTGCTATGTGCATGGTTCCACATATATCACTGTAGTATGATTATTTTAGGTACCCAACAGGGGGCTAGCAGGGTCAAATGGGACCTCCAATCCTAGTTCTTTGAGGTATCTCCACACTGATTTTCACAGTGGTTGCACCACTCTACACTCAAACCAGTAATGGAACAGTGTTCCTCTTTCCCACAGCCCCACCAGCATTTGTCATTGGTTGATTTCGTGATAGCAGCCATTCTTTCTGGGGTGAAGTAGAATATCAGTGTTGTTTTCATTTGCATCTCTCAAATGAACGGTGATGTTGAACATTTTTTATGTGTTTATTTTCTATTTCTACTCTGAGAAATGTCTGTTCCTTTCAGATGCCCATTTTTGTATTGGTCCTTAATTTGGGAGGTCTGATTTTTTTTAAAGTTCTTTATATATTTTAGATAGTAGACTTTTTGTCTGAGGAACAGCTAGTGAAAAGTTTTTTCCATATTGTGTGTTGTCTCTTCACATTATTGGTTGTTTATCTTAGTGTGCAGAAGCTTTTTAATAAGAAGAGATCCCATTTGATTGTTTGTGCTAGTTCACAGCAACTGAAGTTTTGTTCGTAAAATTTTTTCCTACAATAATGTCTTCAAGAGTTCTACCTAACCTCTCTTCTAGCTGGTTTAGTGTTTTGGTTTTAATATTTAGATATTTAATCCATTTCAATTTTAGTTTAGTGTGTGGTGAGAGATATAGACCTACTTTTAATCTTTGGCAAGTTGAAATCTAGTTTTTCCAGTACCATTTATTAAAGAGGCTCTCTTTCCTCCAGTGAGGGTGTTTGGCTCCTTTGTCAAAGATGACTTGGCTGACTGTGTCGGGACTTGTTTCTGCATTTTCTAATCTGTTCCACTGGTCCTCATGTTTCTTTGTCAGTACCATGTTGTTTTTATCACAGTAGCTTTGTAGTTTAATTTCAAGTCAGTGATTGTGATACCCCCTACCTTGTCTTTATTGCTTAGAATTGCTTTTGTTATTCTAGGTCTCTTCATGTTCCAAATGAATTTTTGTATTGTTTTCTCAAGGTCTGTGAAGTATGCAGCTGGTATTTCCATTGAGATTGCATTGACTCTATATAGCAGTTTTGGAAGTATGGCCATTTTCACTATGTTCATTCTTCCTAACCAGGAGCAAGGGATGTCTTTCCATTTTCTGATATCCTCTTCAGTCTCTTTTTTAAGAGTACTATAGTTTTCAGAGTAGAGATCTTTGATTTTTTTTTTGTTAGGTGGATTCCTAAGTATTACAATTTTTTTGGATGTTGCTGTGAAAAGAATAATTTGTTCCACTTCTCTCTCAGTGAGTCTTTTATTCGTGTACAGGAAAGCTATTGATTTTTGTGTGTTGACCTTTTATCTAGCTACTTTGATGAATTTGGTTATTAAGTCTAGAAGTCTTTTGGTATTCTAAGGGTCTTCTAAATAGAGTATCATTCCCTCGGCAAATAATGACAATTTGATTTCTTCATTTTCTATCTTTATTCCTTTTATTTCTTTCTCTTTCCTAATTGCTGCGGCTAATGTTTCCAAAACTATATTGAACAGGAATGGTGATAGTGGACATCCTTGTCTTGTTCCTGTTTTTAGTATGAAGGATGTCAGTTTTTGGCCATTTTGTATGATATTGGCTGTTTGTTTTTCATAGATGACTTACATCAGATTGAGGTAGAGACTGTGCATTCCAATTGTTGGAAGATTTTTATCATAAATGTGTGTTGTATTTTGTCAAATGCTTTCTCTGCATCTATTGACATGATCATATGGTTTTTGTCCTTGACTCAATATAGTTTATTGCATTTATTCATTTGCATATGTTGAACCATCCCTGCATCCCTGGGATGAATCCCACTTGGTCAGGGTGTATGATCTTCTTAATGATCTCCTGCATTCTATTTGCAAGTATCTTATTAAATTTTTTTCATCTATGTTTATTATTGAGATTGTCCAATAGTTCTCTTTTTCATCTGTGTCTTTTTCTGCTTTGGGGATCAAGGTGATGCTTGCTTCCAAGAATGAATTCAGGAGTATTGCTTCCCTTTCAACTTCATTGAAGAGTTTAAACAGAAGTGGCAGTAGTTCCTCTCTAAATGTATTGTAGATTCAGCAGTGAAGCCATCAGGACCCAGAGTTTTCTTAGTTGGTAAGTTTTTAATACATTTGCAATTTCATTGATTGAAATTTGGTTGTTTAGACTTTTTAGCTCATCTTCATTCAACTTTGGTGTCAGTTTTGTTCATTCCTTGAAGAACCACCTCTTGGCTTTGGGATGTAGCTCAGTTGGCACTGTGCCTGCCTGGCAAGCTCCAGGTCCTGAGTTTGATCCTTGGTCCTGGAAAAAAAAGAGGGTGGGGTAGAATGTAAACATATCATGCTTATACACTATATCACTTTATATTTTCGTTCTGTTTCTGTTTGCTTGGATATTTTGTCACCCTCTGTTGTGGCCATTGGTAGGGTGTAAGAGTTCACTTTTACTACTTCAGTATGCATTAAGAGTTGGGGAACTCTCAACTGTGGGGGACTCCATACCAAGCAAGAAGAAATGGATTTTCAAGCCAATGAAATGAAAGTTTTAATTAGAAAGTTAAATAGAAGTTAAATAGCTACCTTTATAAAAGAGGCTCCACATGACACTAATGAATTGAGTCCATTGTGGCTGGCAGGCTGGCTTATCTATAGGTCCTTTCTCAGAAAAGCTGTCTTTTGAACAACAGTGGCTGTAGCCACCCTTTTATATATAAGGTACTTTCTTTGTTCTATGTGACTCTGACACTGTGGTTTCAAGAGAAAAACCCAGAGATCAGTGTATGACCTGGAGTCAAACATTGGGCTGTCATGGTGCCTAGTACACCCATACATTTACTGGTGTATGGATGCCCATTCAGATCTTTATCCTTAGGGAATTCAGTGCAAGTAGGTATGCAATGTTGTAGGTCAACATGTTATTTGAGTTTTGGTCTTTCTTTACTTGAAGTTACCCAAACCCTGCTTAGAGGCAGAAACAAAGATTTAAGAAACTGGCCACCAAATTTGAGCTTGAAGTTTCCCAGGCTTGTACAAAGAACATTTAAAAAATTTTTTTTGAAAGATTAAGCTTAGGAAAGGGAGGGAGGAGGAGATGCTAGATGATGACTTAGAAGGACAGAGGAACGTTGGGGACAGTGGTTTTCTCCATTTGGGAAGGGAATTAAGGGTCCTTAGGAATGGACAGTAAAATGGATAGCCAAACTGCCCTTTAGTGTAGACCCCTCACTGACCTTGGCTTGAGGCCAAATCAAGGTTCAGGAATCCTGGGTATTTGTTAGCCCTTCAGAACTTGGAGACTCATACTTTTTGCATGTGGATGGGGCACACTACAATGGAATGCAAGTGCACAGGTAAGAATTTCCCCAAGTTATATAATGTTAGATCCATTTTCATTGTAACAGAAGGCTTTTAGGTTGATGCTTCAGGGATGTTAGAGGTGAGATGTAAGATACTTGAGTCCCTGTAATGCAAGAGTACTTAAACTCAAATTTCATCGGGCAAAGCATGTCATGTGTTCATATATAACTTCATATAGGCCTTTTAGATGCCCAGGACTTTAACCAGAAATATTTTGTGGGCAGTGCTAATGTAGATTGGAGAAGAAAGTGGACACTTAGTTGAAATAGGCTTTCTCTACTTTTGAAGCAGTAAAATATTGTGAATATTTACAAATGTAGACCATTTGTACTATGGTTTTGAAAACTTTTTGTTATAAGGTCATTATTTTTCAAGGAGTACTTGTGTTAGAACATTTTCAAGAAAATTTATGACTAAGCTTTCTTGGACATCATTCTATTACAAAGATACCAAGGAACCTTTGTATAAGAACAGTGGTCATGTAATCATGGTCTGTCTTCCTAGTACAGAGATGTGTAAAATAGACTAAGTTAATGCTTAAAGATCTTTAAGTTTTGAAACTTCCATATAGTAGCCACAACTATAAGATATGTGAGAAAGAAACTTAAATTCAAAAGGAATATGGTTAAATTCAATTTGTTCTTTTTTCACAAATTTTACATTCAGTTTGAAGAATTGTTGAATCACTTGAGGTTTGAGTAGATAATTCATAGAACTATCATCTATTGAAACATTTTGAAAAATGTTTCTACTAAGTCAAGATCTATAGAAATTATTATAAAATCATATATAGTAATAGAGGAAAAGTATCTCTCAGGCATATTTTGAGTTGCACAAAACATGAAAGTTTAATTAATTATTACAAAAATTCCAAGGTGGGAAAAATATAGTTTTTTTTGTTCTTTCCATTGTTTGAAGCATTTAATAAAGATTTGAAATTATATGTTTATATCTCTAGATGGATTTCATTATCATCAAAATAAATTATGATTTAAGTATCGGCCTTGCTTTACATCTTACACCTTTAGCAGACCTTTCTTATTTCAAATCTCTTTACTGAGTGTGCCAGATGTTGTATGGGTGTGTAAGCCACACTGGCATCATAATGTTTTATAGTAAAACATTCTTGGCACAGCCTCAGTCCTTTCTTGTGTAGAGGGCTGTAGGAAGAAAAGAACAGAAGCAAATTTCTACAGTGTATAATTCTTAAAGATTTTCTGCTTAATGATTTTTATACAAATTTCTCTTTCCCACTTTATTCTTATAGAGATTACTAAAAAGTGAAGATTTTTTTGAAAGAGAGCTTTAATCCTGAATTATGACACAGGAATATTATGGTTAAGGATTTTAAAGTTCTTCCATTAATGCAAGAAACTATTAGAACACTTTGAACATTCACTGCTTAGTTTACTAATTATTTCAGTTTGAAATTATACACAAATTTACTTCTGCTTTGATAGTTTACACAAATTTTAAAGAACAAGAGTTGCCTCAAGATTTATAAAAGCTTGTAGTAGTGTTGGATATTTTTATACTGTTTACAAATACTTTCCAAGTTGATGATAATTTAGTAAATAGATTTTTCTGTTAGTAAGTTTGTTTATACTTTAAAAGTAATTCATACCAATATGAAAGAGCTCCCTGCTTGTCAAGGATGATTATATGTAAAAATATTTTATGTAGAAAATTTCAAAGTAGAGAGAATGCATACTGTGTAACATTGATTAAGCAATCAGTTATTTTACTTTTTCGTTTTTTATAT
>NW_022900927.1:9082666-9145272 GCF_012274545.1 Fukomys damarensis
TATTTATTTATTTATTTATTTAGATTTGTTTTGAAGATATATTTAAGGATAAGTTGCATCTCTGTGGCCCTGCATTCCTAAGTATTTTCTCATTATCACTCAAGAATTAGGACATTTTCTTTAATGCCATGTAACAGCAGCAGTTTCAACATTGATACAATAATAACACCTAGAGTTCATAAATGTATATGCATATATATGTATATAAAAATAATTTTATATAGTTTTACACACATGGTTTTATAGTTATTATAAGGACAAAATAAAAATAAAAAATAAAAAAGGCTTAATTTTCCCTGTTGAAAATATTGATGAGACTTCTCTTTTTTTCTTTGAGAATTTACTTTACAAAATTTGTAGCTCTAAGTACTTTCTCCTGCCTTTGAAAACTACATAGAGTGTAGGTCATCTTTTTGACCTCTGAATGTCTTTCTCCAAGACCTGGGGTCATCTCTTTGATGCTAAGGAGATAGCATACCTACCTCTTTTATGGGAAGGGTAAGAGCCTAACTTTGGCTGGTGCCTTGCTCCAAGTTGCAGAACTACCTTCACCCAAAGAGATATAAGAAGTTTGTTTATTCTCTCAAGATAAGCCGCTTGGCTGACACAGATGAATGATCACCTTGATTAACAGGTAAATGTAGGAAGAATTATGAGGGACCAATGAGGCTGGTGAGTCCTATCACTTGAGGACTATTGGTTTTTCTTGAGAACGTGTATGGAATGGTTTATGTCTGTTTTGGCTATATAAAAGTGGTAAAATTTTGCTTGTTTTTTGTAATCTCGTAACAAACTGCTAGTGATGTCATCACCTTCTGATTTAATGCTTATTCAATAGTAAAACTGTTTTCTCTCTTTACATGTTGGTAGAGAAAATTTCTGGGTTGGAAGAAAATTTAGTTTTCAATTTTGTTTCTCCAAAACTATATATGTCTGTACTGTGGCATACATTTATCAAACAAATTCATATATTTATCAAACAAATTATACAAGGTATATTCTCAAATCTTAACTAAAAAATAATCTGAACATAGATATGGTAAGATACCTTTCTTACATTTCATATTAACATTTTCTAACTAATAAATTCCCAGATTATCCAATCTGTTTTATTTTTATTTATGTATTTATTTTAGTACCAAGGATTGAACTCGAGACCTTGCACTTGAGAGGGAGATGATGAAACCACTGAGCTAAATCCCTCACCCTGCCCAACCTGTTTTTTAAAGATACATAATCATTTGCATTCTTTGCCATCAAAAATAATAATGTTATTCATACATTTCCTATTTTTTAAAAGAACTCTCATGACTGACTTGACAGTAATGTTTCTGAAAAGTGAAAGAATTCAAGACAGCTTAAATACCAATTAATTTTCCCACAGAGGAGGAAGAAAATGGGATTTATTCCATTAGATTAAGAAAAGTTCTAACACTATGTGCTATATTATATTAATATAACAAACATTTAAATTACTTAGGTTGTCTATGAAATAACAAAAAGTAATGAAAATGCTAATTGCATATAAATGTAATTAGCAGTTTGCTATCTTATTTTTTCTTTATGCAAAATATTACATTTAAGGTCATTGTCATGCTTACTAATGTTGTAGCCTCAATAGTATTTAATTTTGTGAAACTGTCACATTTTTCTGATTCCTTCTCCCCAGGGTGGAAACTGACTTACTGACATTTTTTTTTTAAGCAGTGCTAATAATTTCTATTTTGACTGAAACGTTCATAGCTCATATGAGTCCTTCCTTTGGAGGTCTTCTATGAGATTAACTGACTTCCTCCCATTATAATTTTGCCTAGAAGTTTAGAGTACTCTTGGGAAATACCTGTGTTGCTCCCTGTACCACTCTGTTAGTGTAAAAGGTTGGTGAATGGGAAACAGCTGCTCATCACACTTGACTCTCAAACATAATCATCAGTGTTGTCCTTTCATCATCTTTCAGCATTATTATTATTTTGGTGAAGAAAATGTATTTTGTTGGCTGTTACCAGCAACAGTATTAAAAGCTAGAAGTCTGACAGTTTTTCATTTAATTATAAATGTAATAAACACACATTTTAGTAAATTTGGACAATAACACAAAGTGAAAGCAAAAAGTAGAAAATAGTCATTCATTGAGATAAACACTGATATTTTATGTGTTTTTTCAAAGTCTTTTTTTCCATTATAAATAACGTTGAACATTTTTACTTAAGGCACTCAGGACATTTTATTTTATACATTATAAAACTTGACATTTGAAAAGTTGTAGTCATATGTTCTCTAAAATGTTGTTGATATAAATAATATACTTTAGTTATTTTGGGCAAGAGATATTAGTTCATTGCTTTACCTGAGAATAAATCAATTTTACAGATATTTCAAGCCACACAGTAATTTAAAAATAGATGTAGAATATCAATTATAGAGTTAAGTTGTTATTATTTATTGAATTTGTAATAAGGATGTTGACTGCATTTGATAAGAAGGGTGAAGAATTGAGTTTAGTAAAAACAATGATTAAACAATGAAGATAGAAAAACAATGATTATTTCCTCAACTCCATTCTCCATTCTCCTTCCTTTCAATGTCCTCTTGTCTTTTTCTTTCTGTCTCCTGATG
Organism: Fukomys damarensis; assembly: GCF_012274545.1. Classification (NCBI taxonomy): domain Eukaryota; kingdom Metazoa; phylum Chordata; class Mammalia; order Rodentia; family Bathyergidae; genus Fukomys; species Fukomys damarensis. The sequence continues at coordinate 9,085,283 of NW_022900927.1, forward strand.
CTTTGGTCATAGCTCTTGCTTCTCTCTTGCTTGAAGAAGAACTGTGCCATCATTGACTCTCTTCCCCCAAAGATAGAGTGTATTTTAGGAAAAATAATGAATCCCAGCACTCGGATTTGTAGAATGGATTTTGCTTATTTTGGGGAACAGGCAGGTGATGAGATGAGCCTGAACCAATTTGGAGATAAACACAGTGATTCAGCAGGGGGATGGAGGAGGACTCTGGGCCTTGGAGTCAGAATAATCTGAATCATTCTCTGGTGTCCAGCTGCTTGATTTTTGACAAAGTCCTTTTACCATTCCATGCCTTACTTCTTTATAAAATGAATAAAAACATACATGCCTCATTAGGAGGCCCTTGCAGGAGACCCTTTTTGCTATCCATGCTGCAGGCTTCTCCTTGATAGCACAATTTGTCATATGCTCTCCATGGCACACCCTTTAATAGAATGGTCTCTAAAGCCTAAGAAATCCAGCCCCATTACCCAGTTGTTTATTTATCCTTACATTGTTCTGATATATGACAGGGGACAAAAAAGTTGATACTGAGCTCCGGAATCCCCAAATCATGAAGAAGCAGTATGTTTCCCAATGATGTCTCTAAGTGATGTGGCAGGATTAATCTCTGCTTGATCTTTCTAAGCATCAGCAAGATCCAGGAATGATGCCTATATTTTGCTCCTTGTTTTACAATGTATTAATGAAAGAAAGCTAAGAATAAGAAACATAGATTTCGTTCTCTATCCAAAATATAAATTCTAACCAGTCAGTTGCTAACATGAAAGGTCATCGTTAAAATATTTTTATTAGTCATTGCAAACTTAGCAACACCATTTACTAACTTGGGACTTTGGACAAGTGCTTTTAACCTTAGAAGCCTTAGTTTCCCTGTGAGGGTGGTGTGAGGAATAAATATATCCAAGGAAGAAAATCTCTGTTAAAATGCTAATCCTTTTGGACTATGGAATCCAGTGATCTAATTAAGCATTTATATTTAGAGCCAGTGAATCTGTAAGAGCCATTTATTCAGAGGCAGTATAGCATAGTGGTTAAGAACAGTAGGCTTTATCTCTTTGATTTATTTCTTTCCATTCTGTGGACACTGTCATTCTTTTTTTCTTTCTTTCTTTTATAAGTAGGCTTTACCTCTTTGATTTATTTCTTTCCATTCTGTGGACACTGTCATTCTTTTTTTCTTTCTTTCTTTTATCAAGTGTATTGGTACATTTTAGTTACACAGTACAGTTACATTCATTATGGGGATCTCGTACCTTTACATGTGAGCCACTGTCATTCTTAAAACTGCAGTGGTCTCCAAGATGATCACTTACCTTTTCCCAAGTATTTCCAGTTTCCAATATTTATTCTTAGGAGCTAGAGGAATTTAAAAAGTTAAAATAAAAGAGGCCAATCTGGTAATTCCAATTTTTTGATAATTCAAAATGTTTTTCTACATAGCACATTCCCCAATATCTTTTAAGAAAACCTCTCATTCTAATTTAAGCAGATGGAGCAGGAAGGAAAGAAGAAAAATCCCTTCCACATTTTGATTTTTTAAAAAATCCATGTTTATGAGGAAACTATTTTCTTATTATTGGTACATTTTAGATACACAGTACAGTTACATTCATTATTGGGATCTCGTACCTTTACATGTGAGCCACTGTCATTCTTAAAACTGCAGTGGTCTCCAAGATGATCACTTACCTTTTCCCAAGTATTTCCAGTTTCCAATATTTATTCTTAGGAGCTAGAGGAATTTAAAAAGTTAAAATAAAAGAGGCCAATCTGGTAATTCCAATTTTTTGATAATTCAAAATGTTTTTCTACATAGCACATTCCCCAATATCTTTTAAGAAAACCTCTCATTCTAATTTAAGCAGATGGAGCAGGAAGGAAAGAAGAAAAATCCCTTCCACATTTTGATTTTTTAAAAAATCCATGTTTATGAGGAAACTATTTTCTTTGTCTCAAGCAACAAGAAAGAGAGTAAAGAGGTTTTTTTCCCCATTAGAAAAGATGGTCTGGGTGAGGGTAGATACCAAAAAAACATACTAAGGCCAGACATATCAGTGTGTTCATAATGAATAGGTTGTATGGCTTCCATTCACCACGGCACAACTGCAGGAAGATATCAAGACTTTAGAGAGGTCCATAAATGTAGGCACTTGTTCTTTGTCCACACAGCAAAAGTAGTTAGGTCTTTATGAACTGCGTCAATTTAGCACAGTCCCTAGACTGGTGGTGGTGAACCTGTGGCTGTTACTGAAAGCTCTAAAAGATTCTCCATCACTGCCCTAGACTGATAAGGGCCCAAGCAGACAGGAATAAGGAAAAGTTACAGCATTAATTTTCCCTAGGAATAATTCTGAGGAAGGAGAAATGGGGGCTAGTGGTGACTGATAAAAAGTCAGATTCATTGAAATTAAATTTTCAGTACCGGAGGATATAAGTTGTGCTTTTATTTATGTATTATGAGTGAATCTTTTAAAGGTCAAATAGCATTAAAAAGCTTTTTATTTAAAAATCTGTTTTTTCTCTTTTTAAATTCTATTTCTCAACTCACAGATGGCCAATTAAATTATTTTAGGTATTTCTTCTTTTTAACCCACTTGTTTAATTTAAAAAATATTTCAAGTGTACAATTTGATGAGATTTGACAAATGCCAACAGTAGGGGAACAGCCATACAGTCAAATAAAGTGAAGCACATATCCTTCACTCCAAAATATTCCCTTCCCACTGCCCACCGCTGGCCTCTAGAAGCCACTTGTCTGCTTTCCGTCAGCAGAGGTGACATCTGTGTACAGTTTCATACTTCTCCATGTAGCTTGTGTCTGCTTTCCTTCACTCAGCTGAATGAAATGTCAGGACTCATCATGTTTCTGAGTGTGTCACAGTCTCATGATTTCTTTTTGGCTGAGTAGCGTACCGTTATTTGGATATACCACAATTCATTCACCTTTATCCATTAAGGACATTTAGGTAATTTCTGGTTTTGACTATTATGATCAATGTTGCTATGAACATTAACTTGCAAAACTTTGGCTGGACAGAGTGTTAATGTTTCCTGGGTAAATTCCTTGGGAATGTGTTTGCTCGGTCGTATGGAAAGTGTGCATTAAGTTTTATGAGAAGGTTATTTATTCCAAATGTGTAATTTTACATTCCCACTAGGAAGGTATAAGAATTCTAATTGTTCCACATTCTCCATAATATTGAGGCTTTGAACAATTTATTCAGTCTTGTAAATCTTTATTTAGTATTCTGTAAAATGGAGATAACCATAACAGCTGTATTTGGTGTGTATGTATTTTTATATATGAGTATAAATAATGGTAGATTAAAGTGAAATTGAGACAATACAATTGCCTTTACATACTGAAGTGAGAAGCCACATCAAAATGCAGATTTAGAAAGTATCTGAGCAAAAATCAGCATCATGAGCAGCATGTGAACAAAAAACAGTTTTCTCTTTCCAGAGATAAGGTTACCCACTATTTCACTTTGCCTGTGATTGAGGGGATTACTGAGATGTAGGACTTTCAGAGCTAAAATTAGGACAGTGCTGGGCAACCTAAGAAGGTTGGTTGCCTTACAAGCAGCATAAAAATAGGCAGAGTAAAATGAGAAAAAATTTGTGAAAAGATCTCCTAGGAAAGAATACTGTGAGGTTATTTTAGTCCTTCCCTTTCAAGGAAGCAGGATGGGGATTTTTTTTCTACCTTTATCTCAAGTCTGGAGAGTGGAGGTTGGCAGGGCTACTACAGGAGCTTGAGCTGTGTCTCCTGGATTTGCCATTCAAGAGATGGTGAGTGCAGCAGAGATTGGTGGTGAGCTAGTTCCTGAGAGAGTGAGCACAAGTTGCTGTGTCTGGGTCGTCTATCCACTCTTGTCCAGCTATGAAGTAGAAGGTATGCAGAGGTTCCTGTAGGTTAGCTATGGTATCAGAGCAGTGAGAGCAATTGGAATTCCAAGAGAATTTCTTGGGAGGTGCTCTGTGGAGCACAACTGCAAAGCCAGAAACTGAAAGGAAAATGGTCAGGGGAAGGTGAGGCACTGAACTTTTCACTGAGACTACATCCAGAAGGGCCCAGCTGAAGAGCCTCTGATAAATCTTCAACAGCACCCAGAAATGAAAGTCATCTGTAAACATTTGTCTGGTCTAGAAAAGTAAAAAGTAAAGCCAGCAAGAAAAGTCAATTGAACAACAAACCCCTTCCCTTTGCTTCCCCTCTCCTCCCCTCCCCTTCCCTTCTTTTCCTTTCCTTCCCCTTTCCCCTCATATATTCCAGTACGATGCATTCACAGACTACTTAGAATCTTCCATTTCTTTCATTTTTGTATGAAAAGACACAAGGATTCATCTTTCACAATGACAAACCGTTAATTCCCCAAGTACACGGCCCCTTGGTGAAACTGGGATGGGGGACTGCGGATTTAGGTCTGAGGTTGAAATGGATTTTCTCAGTCTGTCTCTTGGAGTGGAAGGCTAACCCGTCTTGGCTCACAGCCCCGTGTGGAGAAGCCAGGCGTATCAGGCTTTATGCCTGAGGCTCCAACTTGTGGAGCTTATTGCCTGGAGTTTGGAAGAAACTATTTAAGTATTAGTTAAGGCATTAACAAATCAACTATGTTTTAATTCATAATGGACACATATTTAAAGTCCTCCATATTTATCTTTTTGGTTGAAGTGTATCCCAACATTTTCTGTGAGAAGTTAATGTCTACACATATGCCACTGAATAATGGGTAAAGATTTGGCACTTTTATATCAACATCAATGTGGTGAGAGTGTGGCTCAAATATGTGACCACCTTAGAGGAAAGGTGGCTGGCTAGATTTGGGATGTAAGCTGATGACAGTCAAGGGAAAGGGACCCAAACAATGAAGCTGAGCAAAACTTAGAACAGAAGAGCTCATTTCTCTAAACTACACTTTTAAAACTACACAAGAGGGGATGTATATTAGTTTCCTCTTGGTGCGATAACGTATTACTACAAATTTAGTGGCTTGAAATAACACAAAGTTATCATAATTCTGTAGGTCAGAAATCTGATGAGAATCTCTTTAGGCTAAAATTAAGAGATTGGTGGACTCTGGGGATAAACCATTCTTCAGCTTCTGGGGGGAATCTGCATTCCTTGACTTACGATTTCATCATCTGTTTTCAGAGTCAACAGAGGCACTTCAACTCCTCTTACACTGTTATCGAATTGGTTTTCTAATAACAACCAGAAAGATTTTCCTCTCTTCAGGATCTGTGTGATTAGATTGGCAACACTGGCTAATCCAGGATAATCTCCCCATTTAAAGGCCCTTAACATTAATGGTATACATTTCCCTTTCCTGTAAAGGTAACATAATATGAGGCCTGGAGATGAGAGCACAGCCCTTATTTCAGTCTGAATACTGGTGGTCTCCTCCACACTCAGTGCTTCAGATGTTAGAGTACAAGTTGATGGTTAGGTGGTGGGGCATCTGAAAGTGATTAGATCATGAGACATTAGGGTCCTTTTATAGAAGTGGCTTGCCTGAGGCTTTTTGTCCTTTCCACCATGTGAAGAAACGTAGAAGGTGCCATTTATGAGGAGTAGGCTCTCACCAGACCCAGAATCTGCTATTTCCTTAATTTTGGACTTCTCACCCTCCATAACCATGAGAGATAAATTTATATTATTCATAAATTACCCATTGTCTAAGATAGTTTGTGATCACAAACCTAAATGGACTAAGATAGTCATCTTTGGGAAACCATTGTTCTGTTTACTAGAGGATAATTGCATTTGTCATCCAGGATAGCTGTTGTGATTAATGAGAAGGAGTTATGAAAGTTTTATGATTCTTGGGAGATTGAAAGAAGAAAACTTGTCCAGAGTAGAAAATCCTGAGTTAAAGAGCAGCACAGACTATCCGGGAGATCTTAGGATAGTGATGGTATTCCAACCCACCCTGCACATCTGAAAGGTAATATTGCTAATATTGATCATTGCCAGCAGTTATTGAATGCTTACTACTGGTATGTGCTCAGTGACCAAATGAATTATTTACTATTCATAATGATTTTTGAGATATGCACTATTGTTACATTTTAAACTTGAGAAAACAGGTCCAGAGAGCCTAAATAACTGGTTTATAGTCACACAACTAGCAAAGGAGGAACAGAGATTCAAATGCAAGACTGAGGCTTATCTGCTTGGATTCAAATCCAAGACTTGAGGCTCTTATAAAGAATAATGGGTAAAGATTTGGCACTTTTATATCAACATCAGTGTGGTGAGAGTGTGGCTCAAATATGTGACCACCTTAGAGGAAAGGTGGCTGGCTAGACTTGGGACGTAAGCTGATGACGGTCAAGGGAAAGGGACCCAAACAATGAAGCTGAGCAAAACTTAGAAGAGCTCATTTCTCTAAACTACACTTTTAAAACTACACAAGAGGGGATGTATATTAGTTTCCTCTTGGTGCGATAACGTATTACTACAAATTTAGTGGCTTGAAATAACACAAAGTTATCATAATTCTGTAGGTCAGAAATCTGATGAGAATCTCTTTAGGCTAAAATTAAGAGATTGGTGGACTCTGGGGATAAACCATTCTTCAGCTTCTGGGGGGAATCTGCATTCCTTGACTTACGATTTCATCATCTGTTTTCAGAGTCAACAGAGGCACTTCAACTCTTCTTACACTGTTATCGAATTGGTTTTCTAATAACAACCAGAAAGATTTTCCTCTCTTCAGGATCTGTGTGATTAGATTGGCAACACTGGCTAATCCAGGATAATCTCCCCATTTAAAGGCCCTTAACATTAATGGTATACATTTCCCTTTCCTGTAAAGGTAACATAATACGAGGCCTGGAGATGAGAGCACAGCCCTTATTTCAGTCTGAATACTGGTGGTCTCCTCCACACTCAGTGCTTCAGATGTTAGAGTACAAGTTGATGGTTAGGTGGTGGGGCATCTGAAAGTGATTAGATCATGAGACATTAGGGTCCTTTTATAGAAGTGGCTTGCCTGAGGCTTTTTGTCCTTTCCACCATGTGAAGAAACGTAGAAGGTGCCATTTATGAGGAGTAGGCTCTCTCCAGACCCAGAATCTGCTATTTCCTTAATTTTGGACTTCTCACCCTCCATAACCATGAGAGATAAATTTATATTATTCATAAATTACCCATTGTCTAAGATAGTTTGTGATCACAAACCTAAATGGACTAAGATAGTCATCTTTGGGAAACCATTGTTCTGCTTACTAGAGGATAATTGCATTTGTCATCCAGGATAGCTGTTGTGATTAATGAGAAGGAGTTATGAAAGTTTTATGATTCTTGGGAGATTGAAAGAAGAAAACTTGTCCAGAGTAGAAAATCCTGAGTTAAAGAGCAGCACAGACTATCCGGGAGATCTTAGGATAGTGATGGTATTCCAACCCACCCTGCACATCTGAAAGGTAATATTGCTAATATTGATCATTGCCAGCAGTTATTGAATGCTTACTACTGGTATGTGCTCAGTGACCAAATGAATTATTTACTATTCATAATGATTTTTGAGATATGCACTATTGTTACATTTTAAACTTGAGAAAACAGGTCCAGAGAGCCTAAATAACTGGTTTATAGGCACACAACTAGCAAAGGAGGAAGACAGATTCAAATGCAAGACTGAGGCTTATCTGCTTGGATTCAAATCCAAGACTTGAGGCTCTTATATTTTGAAAACATTTATTTTGTATTTTGTTTTGTTTTGTTTTTTTGAGACAGGGTCTCACTAGGTAGTTGAGACTGACCCGGAACTCACTTTGTAGCCCAGGCTGGTCTCACACTCACAGTGATCCTCCTGCCTCAGCCTCCTGAGTGCTGGGATTACAGGCGTGCACCACCACGCCCAGCAATTTTGTATTTTGGAACTGACATAAAAAACAGCCTGTTACATAAGTGATTTATTTTTATCAAGGTTCTTTGAAATCAGCTTTTGAAGGACTAGTGGTTTAAGTTGCTCTGTGAATAGAACCAGAACCTCAGGGTCATCATGTGGCCAAACTTTCAGACTAGCTATCTAAAAACAGAGATGGTATTTTAATTAGTAGGTATTAAGCCTACTTCCTCACATTAGGAGCCTAGGATGTTTAAGGGATGACTATTTCAGAAAAAAATTGCGTATTGAGTATTCATTGGGTGCGTGCCACTAATTCTTTAAGAACTGGAAAGAATATAGCATAGACGATGATCTAATTGACTAAGATTCCACTGTGCATAATTCAACGAAAATTGTACTATTCTTTCTGTGCCAGAATAAAAGCCAAATACATTTTTGGAAAAAGTTGTTAAAATGACTATTAAGACAGAGAAATGGAGACATTTAATTATTAGACACTTGACTTTTCATAAAAGCAAATATGCAAATACACAAGTTAACCTCATGATGAACAATTCCCAAATCCTTTACTTGCTCGCCCTTTAATGTGAAGTGCACTTTGGTATCTCATCTCTTTTCATCACCCTGCTAGTGCCATTCTGACCCAGACCACCTTCATCTCTCCCCAGATCCCTGAAATAACCCCCGGCTTATTTCCCAAATTCTACTCACAGGAGCCCCTTCACAATGGAGTCAGATCAAAGCATCTTCTGAAAACCCTGCAGAGATCTTTCTTTCTTTTTTTTTTCCTAAATTTATTTATACTTTTTAGTTTAAAGTACAGTTACATCATTATTGGGGTCTTGTACCTTTACAAGATATATCTTGCAAATGAAAAAATGGAAATAAAGTGTTTGTAAAGGTGGAGGGGAGAAAGGGGTGAAGGGAGGGCAGGGACGGGAAAAAATGAGAACCAAGACCTGTCATATAAAGGTACAAGGTCCCAATAATGAATGTATCTGTACTGTATACCTAAATGTACCAATAAACTAAAAAAAAAAAAAGATGTATCATGGTTCTTATTTTTCCCCATACCCCTGCCCTCCCTTCACCCACTTCACCCTTCCCTATTTACTGACTGTTTCCAGTTTTTTCTTTTCTCATACTTTTATTTTTCCTTCTTTCCTGTCCCCTACCCTTCCCACTTTCCTTACTCCTTTAGCCACTTTCTTCCTATAGCACATTATGAATTACACAATTTGAACCTTATTCACACTTTTAGTTTTTCACACGAGAGGGAAAATATTTGGTATTTACACATGTGTGTCCCATTTATTTCACTTAAGAGTATGGGCTCAATATGCATCCATGTAGCTAGAAATGACTCTAGTTTCTCATTCTTTATGACTGAGTAATATTCTATTTTATAGAAAAACCACATTTTTATCCAGTCTCCAGTTGATGGGTAATTGGGTTGTTTCCAAGTTTTAGCTATTACAAGCTATACTGCTATAAACATGGGTGCGCATATATCACTGTGCTATGATTCTTTTAATTCTTTTGGAAAGATACCCAGCAGAGGGATAGCAGGTTCAAATGGGATCTCTACTCCTATTTTTTTTTAGGTATCTCCATACTGATTTCCACAGTGGTTGCACCAGCCCTGCAGAGGTCTCTCTAAACCTATCTGTTGTCAGTGTCTCAGGCTCTCTCTGAGTGTCACCTGTTCCTCACCTCTTCATTACTTGAGCTCCAACTCTCAAGCTTCCCCAGACATAGCAAACCCATTTTTGTATCAGAACTTTTTAAAATTAAGTTTATTGGTACTTTTTAGATATACAGTAGTGTTACTTTTGCTCTCTTTTATTTCCTGCTGTATACCCAGGGCTATGATAGCATGTGGGACATAGTAGATACATAAGAAATGTTTGTTTAGTTCAATAATTTTTTTCTGAAGAGTAATGTTTATTGCAGACAATGGAAAAATACAGAAAGTTATAAAGATATATTCTCAAACAGATAGCTATGGTTAGCATTTTATTGGATTTCTTCCCAGGGTTTTCTAAGAATATATATATTTTTCCTTTTGTGAAATCAAGATTATTTATATAACTTTGTATTAGTCAATGCTTACTAGAGTCAGATATAGAAGAGTACAAGACATTTGTCTGCATGCTGGAGATACAAAGGATCCAGTCCAGGGCTTGGAGCCCACAGCAATGTCCCAGGCAAGTCTGCATCAGGAGGTGGAAGGATCAGAGATGGGAGACTGAAGGATTTGCGCTGGAAAGGCCCCAGGCCCTGTGCCAGAAGGCTGAAGGATCTGAGCCAGAGGTTGAGGGATCTGCATTTGAAGCCAGGAGACCAATCCATGATGAAGATGAGGATTGAGCTCCCCTGAAGAAAGAAAGCTGCCAAAGCTCTTTGGAAGAAAAACCGCTGAAACTCTCCTGAAGAAAAGCAGTCAAACGAAGCTCTTCCGAGGAAGATCAACTGAAATCTCTCCCTCTCCTTCTCCTTTTATACCCTTAGGACAACAGGCCTCCTTAAGCGAGTCTTCCAAACCCAGACCTTGCCGACTCACTTCAGCTGGGTGTTCCCTGCCAAGTTGACAGCTAGTCAATTAAATATCACAAACATTTTACCCAGTTTTTAAATATAATATTATTTTGGAAGCATTTTCATATGATACATAACTTTATTTTTACTATTGTCCTTGTAAAATTATAAAATTTTTGGTTCTGTTATGTGTTTCCCAGCTTTCATGTGAATAAATTGATCAAATAAAACAATAAGTTACTTTATATCACTTAATAAAACAATTGCATATGCTTGTTTATATCTAAAGAAGGTGCATTGACTGACATCACTTTAAGAAATTTGAAGCCAGGTGTGGTGGCTCATTCCTGTAATCTTAGCAACCACAAGTTCAAGCTTAGCAACTTGTGTCAAAATAAAAAAAAAAAGAAAAAAGAAAGAAAGAAAAGATAAAAGGGCTAGGGATATAGCTCAGGGTGAAGGCTGTGGGTTCAGTCTGCAGTACTACAAAAATTAATATTAAAATATAAATTCCTTTCATAGAGTATTAAATCCTTGAATTATTGAGAAAAGAATCTGTCCTGGCTGACATGATTTTCTAAAGGAATAATTTTTTAAACTAAGCTTACCATGCTGGCACATTAGTATTTTGTTTGCCCGGACTATTGAGTTTGGGCTAGGACACTAAATTTTCTTAATATTCACTCTAGAGGTTATTGAAATTAACAACATGCTTTGGGTTACTTAGAAAAATGTATGTCATTAAACTATCCTTTTATGCAACCCTGGAAACATAACCACCCCTAATGTATTCATAAAAAGTTCATTTTGTTTACAGTTTGTCACATAATATGCCATAAGGAAACACAGTTCTGATACACTTCAACTGAATTATGCTCTTCTTTTTGACAGAGTAGGGAAAGATATTTTTAAAAATGAATAAGCACACCTTTAACTGCCTGGTTTCTGAGAAGGAGGTAGAGAGAGGCATATGAGCATCCTTCTGTTAGTAAGACATTGATGCACATAGACATTTTGGACATTTAATAACTGTTTGTTTTCTAAATTGGGCGCCTGAAATACTTCATGTCAAAACTTGATGACATTGACATTAGGAAATGGTAAACTCACAGAAAACATATTTTTTCAGAGTTGCCACTTTATCATGTAGTTATGCGGAAATTGTGTTGTTGCCTTTCTAGAATCTAGTCCTTTGATGTTTAATTCAAAGTAATTGGGAGACTAATTTCCATGATTTAGTGGTGGGAGAAATTCTATATTATTTCAGATTGGATAGAGACTCTGCTTAATTTTGTGAGACAGAGTGTACCAGCACAACACTTGGACATTTTTTGTAGCACATACTGACAGACATCTAGACAAATAAATTAATTTCCCCCCCAATTTGTTCATTTGTTAATTTACAAATCAATAAGAATATACAGCAATGCCTCAGTTCACAAGTACTTCTGTTTACGAACAATTCATTTTGTGAACAGAAGCCTTTAGCAAGATTTTGCTTCTGTTCAAGTACTCCCCATAAGGTTACAAACATGTCTTTGGCTGTCTTTGCTGCATGAACACAAATGCAAGATCTGCTCCACTCTGACACGTGGTCGTTGCTTTCTCTTGTTCAGACTGTGGTCATAGACAGACCTGTGCACACTTGCTGTGAAGCTTTTATTGGTGCTTTTTAACACATACAGATTATTCAATCTGGTGTGGCTCCAAGGAAAGCGCAGAGCAAGCAGGGTGGTAAAAAGAAAGTAAAGAGTGCTAATGAAGGCGACAAGAGACTACAGGGCAAAATGGTAAGAAGAAGGTTATGAAGAAAATAGCCATTGAACTGAAGAAATAAATTGTAGAAAAGTATGAGCATAGCATCTGTGTGACTGATTCGGCCTTGGAGTAGAAGATGGGAAGTCAACAATCTCGACTATTTTGAAGAATGAAGATGCCATCAAAGGAGCTGATGTGACAAAAGGAGTAACAGTGATAACCAAGAAGAGGACATAAGTGCTGGAAGAGGCTCAAGAACTTGTTAGTGTGGTTGAATGAGAAACAGCTGGCAGGTGATAGTGTTAGTGAAACTTTAATCTGCAAGAAAACCCCTCTCCAAGTGCAACGAGGGATGAATGTAAAGCAAGTAGAGGATGATTTGATAAATTCCACAATAGAAGTGACATCCACAGTGTGATGAGATATGGTGAGGCTTCCTGTTCTGACAAGACCCCTGCAGAAGCCTACAAGAAAAGAATTTACAGAATTCATGAAGGTGAAAGGATGTGTCACTATCCACATGTTCAACTGCAATGAAACAGGGCTCCTCTGGAGGAAGATGCTGAACAGAACCTATATCACGAAGGAGAAAAGGCACTGCCAAGGTACAAATCCATGAAGGACAGACTGACCCTTTTGCTGTGTGTGAATGCAACTACTGATGAAGATTAAGCCACTACTGGTGTACCATTCCCAGACTCCTTCTGCATTGAAGGAACAGACTGTGAAAAAGACTGGACTGCCTGTCTTGTGGAGGACCAGTGTGAAAGTTTGAGTCACAAAGCAATCGTTCATGGCATATTGCCACTGTAAAAAATAGAATGCTGAGCTCATTGGTGCCACTGCCTACCGCAAAAGCTCAAGGACCCAAGTTTGAATCCTGGTACCAAAAAATCAGTGAAGTGCTGAGCCTGGAGAGGAAAGGAGAGGTACTCTTTAATACAAAATTAGTACCAATGTCCAGCTGTTATAACACATTTTTCATGAAGTCTACATTCTATGTGTGTGAATGCAACTACTGATGAAGATTAAGCCAGTACTGATGTACCATTCCCAGACTCCTTCTGCATTCAAGGAACAGACTGTGAAAAAGACCGGACTGCCTGTCTTGTGGAGGACCAGTGTGAAAGTTTGAGTCACAAAGCAATCGTTCATGGCATAGCTGCACAGATGTTCACATCCACTGTTAAGAAATATCTTTCTGACAACCAGCTTCTTGCAAGGTGCCTTCTTCTGATGGGCAATGCCCCAGCGCATGCTTCAGCCTTGGTGGATGACATGGACGTTAAGTGTGACTTCATAAAGGTCAAGCTCTTCCCCAACAACACGACCCCTCTTCTGCAGCCCATGGACCAGCAAGTGATCTTGCAACTTCAAGGAGCTGAGAACAGAGTCGCTCTTCACCATTTTTTTTTTTTTTTTTTTGTACCGGGGATTGAACTCAGGGCCTTGCGCTTGCAAGGCAGGCCACTGAACCGCTGAGCTAAATCCCCAAGCCTTCACCGGTTGTTTTAATGTTACTGAAGAGACATCCTTGAGTCTGAGGGAGTTCTGGAAGAAACATTTCAGTGTCCTTCACTGCATCAACCTCATTGGCACAACCTGGGAAGGTGCACACTTCTGGCCCTAAACTCAGCCTGGAGGGAAACAGTGGCCACAACGTGTCACCTGTGGCACTGAAGGGTCTGAGGTGCAGCTAGTGGGGGAGATTGTGTCCATCGGGAAGAGTATGGGTCTGGTTGTTGATGGTGCAGACACGGAGGAGCTTGTTGAGGACCGTGAGGAGGAGCTGACAGCAAGAACTCGGTGAACTCCAGAGTGAAGAGCAGAAGGTGTTGCTGAGGAGCATCCACTGAGGAAGAGAAAGTCAGGGAGGAGCTTAGCAGTGACGTGATAAAATCCATTATGGAAAAATGGAATGAGTGCCAGGATTTCTTTGAGAAGCAGCACCCCAACATAACAGAGTGTAATGAGCAGTGTTCAATCTGATGAACATTAATGTGGTCTCTCCTTTCTGGAGGGTTATGCGGTACAGGAAAAGACAGGTGACATTAAAAATTTTTTTGTGTATGTGTCAGAATTGACCCTGCAGTTAAGAAGTGAGGAAAGCCCTGAAGGAGATCTCCCTGATGTTTTTACGGAGGTGCTCTCCCTCCAAACCTCCTTCCCACTGACATTCCTGTCCACACCAGAAGTCACCCCAAGCAAGAATAGTCTCTCTTTTCATACTGTCTGGTACTGTGCTTAGTTTCCTTTTTTGTGGTTAAAAAATATATATGATTCAGAATGGATTAACCTTATTTACATTGAACCTTATGGGGTGATTTTATTCAGTTATTTACCAGAATAGTGGAATGAATTAAGTTTGTGAACTGAGGTGCTACTGTAAAAAATAGAATGCTGAGCTCATTGGTGCCACTGCCTGCCTCAAAAGCTCAAGGACCCAAGTTCGAATCCTGGTACCAAAAAATCAGTAAAATGCTGAGCCTGGAGAGGAAAGGAGAGGTACTCTTTAATACAAAATTAGTACCAATGTCCAGCTGTTATAACACATTTTTCATGAAGTCTACATTCTAGTGTAATATCTGGGTGAACCATTTAGTATTCCTTGGAGTTCTAGTGCCACTAAATGCTCCATTACCCACCTCTATCTTGCTATCTAGAAATGCTTGCCTTTGTTCATAAAAGCATTCAGAGGATAAAGCAGATGGATAAGTAGAAATCCATTATTAAAGAGAACAAACCCCCAAAATAAGCTAAGTGCCATAAGAGACCAGATAAATGCCAGTTTAAATATACTAGTATTAACTGAAATAAAAATACTAGTGTATTAACTAATTTCTCAATTAGAGACTGGGAAACTGAATAGTCAGTTCTGTGTGTTTCTGGGGTTTTTCTTAGTGAAGCTAGTGGAGTTAATTGATTCCGTATTTATAGCCATTACTCCTATTGGGAATCTGAATGCTAGTTTAGTGTCCCCAGACAGTAATTCTAGCACTCATTCTTTCTTGTAAAATGCAACCATAGTTATCTAGTCTTTGGTGAGTTTTTGAGGAACAACATGAGGCGAAGGTAGACTATTTGTGGGTGATGATTGGAGAAAACAAACTTTAATAACACCTAACATTTAAAACCTGAGCTGAGGTATAGTAGTTTAAATATAGCCAAAGCCAGTATTAAAAGGACTAACGCAAAGATGATAAGACAGGGAAGCCCTCTGCATGTTAACATCAGATGAGATTAAAATAATGAAAGTGGAACTGTATTGTGGCTGATGTTGGAGACTAAGGAGCTGGCAGGGCTTAGGCATGTGTAGGCTGGCCCCTGCACTACATCTGCTCTCCGTTCTGCTGATTCTGACACCCACAGGTACCAAATTAACCAGACAGACAGATGAAAATTACGCTTAAATATACCTGCTACTCTTGGTAGTGGATTAGTTAGGGAGGCTATAGACTTATGTACCTAAGAACAATTAAAAATCTATGCCCAAAGTACAAAATAGCAGGTTTGGGAACAATAGATTTTTCTGAGGCATCTCATTTTTCACCTCATCTGGCTCTTGTTCTGGAGTCAAGGTGGATCTTGACAGAGATGCCAGATTTTATTAAGGGTAGCTGGGGACAGCAATGAATGACACCACTCAAGATTCTCAGCCCAAGAGATGGGTGGAGTGGGGAGGGAGGGATGGGGCCAGGGATAAAAAAAAAAATTCAGATGTGTTATGTACGTATACCAACTCCCCATGCTGAGTGTAATTATTATGTACTGCAAAAATTGACTAATAAGAAAAGTCTCAGAGATTCCAATTACATCAGGTTAGATAATACAACAACAGAGCCTGACCACAGTAGTAGTGGCCAGAAATCCCAGCCTCTCAGGAGGCAGGGTTAGGAGGATCACGAATTCAAGGTCAGTCTGAGCAATTTTGTGAGACCCTGTCTTAGAAACAAGTGAAGTTCCTTCTGTTGAAGGAACTTCATTTCAATGTGTTCTGTTTATTCTAATGTGAATCATCTTTTGGTACTAAGTAATTTGAGTTTCCAGGTAAGGAAATTGAAGCTTAAAGGGATTAAATACAATTGGTGATCTTTGTCTGCTGGTTTCACATACGTGGATTCAATCAATTCTGGATTGAAAATAGTTTTTCAAAATATTGCATGTATATTGAACACATGGAGATCTTTTCTTGTCCTTATTCTATGCAATGAGGTATAAGAACCGTGACATAGGATTTTACATTGTGGTAGGTAATATAAGTGATCTAGAGATGTTTTAGAGTATTTGAGGCAAACGTGCACAGGTTATATGCAAACCCTACAGCCATTTTATGTTAGGGACCTGAGGATAACGAGGGGGCAACTGTATATTAGCAGTTCACATCATCTCATGCTAATAAATGGCAAAGTTTGTATTTGAGCACTAGCTTGTCTAGTCTGAAGCCTGTCCATGTTGTATCGTTTTCTTATTCTGATATACTGCTTTTCTTCTCGAGGATAACATAATTTTTGAGGTGTATGTGAAAGGCTAGAAATATAGGTAGGTAGGAAGATTGTTTTCCACTAAGCCTGCTAGACATCAGAGACCCCGGAGTCATCTGTCTAACTTCTGCATCTAGACTTCTTATCGTCCCTTGAGCCATTTCCTTTCTCAGCCCCCAGAGGGCGCCCAGAAGCAGCGATCCCCATGAGCCCTCTAGCGGTGGTCACTAGGAAGTTCTACCCTTCCGTAGCGTATCAATGTTCCCAGGAACGTTCTCAAAATCTAGAGGGTGTTGCCCAGGGAAGCCAGGCGGTGTGACACATTTGTGGTCACCCTCATAGCTTCCCTTTAGCTGCTTCTGGAGCATGTCCACTAGCACTACCCCTACTCAAGATGACTTTTCCAGCCTGCCAGGTGTATGCTTTGGGAGGCTACCACATAAATTCTGTCACTAGATTTCAGGAAGAATCAAATACAGGTATCTAGAGGATATGGCAGCAAGTCCGAAATTTATTTTTGTATGGTCCTCAAAATGCACTGAATAGCTCTTTTTAAGTTAACCTCCAGAGGCAGCTCTGGATATATTATATTTTCCCAGGGTAACTATTTAAATAACTCTGGTATCAATCCTAGGTTTCTGGGATGCTTTTGGTTGTTTATAAGGTATATTTACACAATATTGGTGAACTTTACTGTCTAATACAGAAATGCTATCAATATTTTTGTAACTTCCCCACAATCGTGATGACTTTACAGTAATTGTTTCCTTGTTGTTACTTTAATAACTATAAATTATTATTTTTGAATGTAAATGTGTGTATGTAAATATACATATATTTTAGCATATATTTCCTTATGAAGTATAGATACCATCTCTCTGTGTATATATATATGTATATATACACACACACATATATGTGTGTGTGTGTGTGTGTGTGTGTGTGTGTGTATCTTTGTGCCTACTGGCATTTACTGATATTTTATTATTGTATTTATAAGACTGATATATATTGAAAACTAATTCCTGCTTTTAAACAATTGCAATAGGAAAAACTTTACCAGTATGTTCTCCTGGAAAAAAATTTAATAAAATAAGAAACAAAATTTTTATTAGGTATATTCTGTTTAAAAACACCCTACTTTCCAGTTAACTGTTGCTAACAAATCAAAGCAAATTTGACTTGTTGAGAAAATATTTACAGGGTAGTTCAGTACAGTTGCTGTATGAGATACGAATGGGAATATGGCATGATACCTATCTTCTAAGTTTAAGGAAATTGTTAAGAACTGAAATAAATTTTTAAAAAAATCATTGACACAGCTGGGCATTTCTGGGCAAGCCTGTGATCCCAGCACTTGGGAGGCTGAGGGAGGAGGGACTGCTGTGAATTCGAGGCCTACATAGTTCAAGACCAGCCTGAACTATGCAGGGAGCAGGGAGACCTTGTCTTAAAAAAATGAAAGAAAAGAAAAGAAAAATAAAGGAAAAGAAATCAGTGACACAACATTGGAGTTCCATCATTTGAGCAAAACAAAAGCCAACTAACAATCTCAGAATAATAAAAAGGAGTAAAGTTGAAATTTAAATAATATTGACAACACTGTCCTTCATTGCTTTCAATGATTGCCTAGAGTGACCATGACAGGGAAGACCTGGGTTTGTTACTGTTCTGGAGACCTCACAAGTACCTGAATATCACTGAACTGAGTGTGATTCTAATTTTAAAGATGTGCACATATGCATTTTTCATATAAAATGGACCTTAAGAGCAGGCCAACTCCTTCATCTGGTGCTCAACCAAATAAACACGAAACTGTTCCAGTGCTGCAGGAAAAACTGGCTGCATTGAACTAACTTGCCTCCAATGGAACAAGTGTCAAAGGAGTTTCCCATGGTAATTTTGATTATTTATTATTTCCTCATGTTTGATTTTAGAATCCAAGAGGTTTTGACTTTTTCTAAGTATCAGAGAAACCACTAAGATCCTGGAGGAGTGTGGATGCCACATTAGATAGTTTGACTTTATTTTACTACAGAGTAGGAGGCAGCTGAAGTTTTCGGAATAAAGTATGTCATAACATTGGGGTTTTTTAATTAATGAAGTTTACTGGTGCATTTTAGTTATACATCGTAATCACATTCATCATAGGGAATTTGTACCTGTACATGATGTCTTGATTCTTATTTATTTGCATTCCCCTACCCTTTTCCCTTCCTCATTTACAAAAGCTTTGTTTCCATTCTTTTTTTTTTTCCTTTCCCTTCCTTTTCCGCACCCTGCCCACTATTTCCTCTACCCATTTGCACATTTTCCTCCTATTTCATACTATCTATTATACATTTTGGTCCTCATTTACACTTTCAGTTTCTCATACGAGAAACAATGTGGTATTTACACATTCGTGTCCAATTTGCTCCACTTAAGTATGGTCTGGAGGTGCACCTATTTACCTGTAAACATCTCAAGTGTGTCTTTCATTATGGTGGAGTAGTAGTCTATTGTTTTTAAAAACACACACATTCTTTATTCATGCATCACTGTGGGCATTTGGGCGGTTTCCAAGATTTACCTATTGCAAACTGTGCTGCTGTAAACATAGGTGTGCATGTATTGCTTTGATATGATGCTTTGAATTCTTTTAGAAAGATACCAAGAAGTGAAATACCTGGGACAAATTGGAACTCTAGTTTTATTTTTTTTAAAGGAGTCTCCACACTCATTTTCACAGTGATTGCACCAATCTACATGCCCACCAACAGTGGAGAAGGGTTTCTTTTTTCCCACAACCCTGGAAGTATTTGTTATTGGTTGATTTCTTTCTTTTTTTTTTTCATTAAGTTTATTGGTCCATTTTCGGTATACAGTATAGTTACATTCATCATTAGGATCTTGTACCTTTGTGTGATACATCTTGGTTCTTATGCTTTTCCCATTCCCCTGCCCTCCCTTCACCCTTCCACCCTTCCCTGTTTACACAGGCTTTGTTTCCATTTCTCATATTTTTTCTTTTCCCTTATTTACTTTCCCCTACCCCTCCCACTTCCCCTACTCCTTTAGCCCTTTTCTTCCCATTTCACAATATCAGTTACACATTTGGATAGTTATTTACACTTTTAGTTTTTCACTATTGGTTGATTTCTTGATTATAGGTATTCTTTTTGTCGTGCGATGGAATCTCAACATTGTTTTCATTTGCATTTCTCGAATGACCAGTGATGTTGAACATTTTTCATATGTTTATTTGCTGTTTCTACTCATTTATTTGAGATGTGTCTGTTCATTTCAGATGCCCATTCTTGGACTGGGTCTTTAAATATGTGGTTCTAGTTTTTTTGAGTTCTATATATATTGTGGGTAGTAGTCCCTTACCTGAGGACCAGCTGGTAAATTTTTTTTTTCCACACAGTGTGGTTTGTCTCTTCACTTTGTTGGAGGTTTCTCTTGCTGTGTAAGTTTTTTAATAAGATGAATTCCCAGTAGTTGATTCTTTGTGATAGTTCCTATGTGACTGAAGTTTTGTTCATAAAGTCTTTTCCTACACCAATGTTTTCAAGAATTCTACCTAATCTACTGTCTAACAGATTTAGTGTTTCTGTTCTTATATTTATATCTCTGATCCATTTCAATTTTAATTTAGTGCATGGTGAAAGGTATGGGTCTAGTTTTAATCTTTGGCAAGTGAAAACCCAATTTTTCCAGTACCATATATTAAAGAGGCTTTCTTCCACTGAAGGTGTTTGTCTCCTTTGTCAAATATAAGATAGCTAAGTATGTCTGGAGTTGTTTCTGAATCTTATAATCTGTTCCATTGATATTCAGGTCTGTTTTTTTGCCAGTACCATTGTTTTTTAATAGTTTTGTAGTATAATTTCAAGTCAGGGATTATCACACACGCTGCTTTGTCTTCATTGCCTAGAATTGCCTTTGCTATTTTAGGTCTCTTCTGATTCCAAATGAATTTAGGAATTTTTTTCTGTAATTCTGTGAGATATGCTGTTGGAATTTTGATCAGAATTGAATCAAATCAGCTTTGGAAGTATGGTCATTTTCAGTTTATTGGTTCTTTTTACCCAAGAATCAGGGATATCTTTGATCTCTTTTTTCAGAGTACAGCAGTTTTCAATGTAGAGGCCTTTTACTTCCTCTATTAGATTGATTTCTAGGTGTGTCATTTTTTTTTGGATGCTGTTGTAAAAAATTGTTGTCTCCTTAATTTCTCTTTCAGTGAATTTGTTATTCATGTACAGGAAGGCTATTGCTTTTTCAGTGTGGACTTTATATCCAACTATGGACTGAATTTATTTATCAAGTCTAGAAGTCTTTTGGTGGAGTTTTTGGGGTCTTCTGTTGTAGTCTTACCATGTCATCCACAGAAAATAAAAATTTAACATCTTCCTTTGCTATCCTTATTCCTTTTATTTCTTTCTCTTGTCTCTTGTGACTATTGTTTCCAGAACTATATTGAACAAGAGTGATGACAGTGGACATCCTTGTCTTGTTCTTGATTTTAGAGTAGTAGCTTTCAGTTGTTGACTATTTATTATGATGTTAGATGTTGGTTTGTTATAGATGTCTTTTTTCAGATTGAGATAAAGATCATCTATTTCAGTTTTTTTTTTTTGTACCGCGGATTGAACTCGTGTTGGCAAACCGCTGAGCTAAATCCCTGGCCCTATTTCAATTTTCTATAGGCTTTTTTTTTTTCCTGAATGGTTGTTGGACTTTGTCAAATTATTTTTTCTGAGTCTATTGAGATGTTCATGTAGTTTTGTCCTTGGCTCTGTTGATATGATGTATTACATTTATCTATTTGCAAATGTTAAATCATCCCTGCATTCCTTGGGATGAATCCTACTTGGTCAGGGTGTATTATCTTCTTGATGACATGGTGCATTCTGCTTTCCAGTATCTTATTGAGGATTTTTGTGTCTATGTGCATCAGGGAGATAGGCCTGTAATTTTCTTTTTGGTCAGATCCTTCTCTGGTTTTGGAATCAAGGTAATGCTTGCTTCCAGAAATTAATTTGGAAGTATTTCTTCCCTTTCCATTTCAGTGAAGAGTTTGAGAAGCAGCAGCATTAGGTCTTCTCTAAATTTATTGTAGAATTCAGCAGCGAATCTGTCAGGGCCTGGACATTTCTTTGTTGGTAGGTTTTAAGTTATATCTTCAATTTCATTGACCGATATTGGTTTATTTAGAATTTTTATATCTCCTTGATTCAGCAATTCAGCTTTTTTTTTTTCCTCACTGAGATTAGTGGTACTTTTTAGGTATACAGTACAGTTACATTCATCATTGGGTATACAGTTAATACATCTTGTACCTTTACATGATGTATCTTGGTTCTTATTTTTTCCCTATACCCCTTCCCTCCCTTCACCCCTTTCACCCTTCTCTATTTACAAAGACTTTGTTTTCATTTTTTCCTTTTCTTTTCATACTTTTCTTTTTTCCTTCTTTTCTGTCCCCTACCCTTCCCACTTTCCTTACTCCTTTAGTCCCTTTCTTCCTATAGCACATTATGAATTACACAATTTGAACCTTATTCACACTTTAGTTTTTCACACGAGAGAAAATATTTGGTATTTACACATGTGTGTCCCATTTATTTCACTTAAGAGTATGGGCTCAATATGCATCCATGTAGCTAGAAATGACTCTAGTTTCTCATTCTTTATGACTGAGTAGTATTCTATTTTATAGAAAAACCACATTTTTATCCAGTCTCCAGTTGATGGGCAATTGGGCTGTTTTTAAGTTTTAGCTATTACAAAGTGTACCACTATAAACATGGGTGCACATTTTGATTCAGCTTTTGTAGTTCATTTGTATCTAGAAATCTGTCTGTATCTTATGTGTTTTCCATTTGATTAGAGTACAGGTTCTCACAGCAAGTATTGATCTTCTTGATTTCTGCAGGATTTGTTGTGATTTCACCCTTTTCATTCCCAATTGCATAGATTAGAGTCTTTTCTTTCCTTTTTTTGATAAGGTTGGCTAAGTCTTTTCCAATTTTATTTAATCTTTCAAAGGACCAAACGTTTTGATTCTTTGTATCATTTTCTTAGTCTCCATTGCATTAATTTTTGCTCTGATCTTTATAATTTCCTCCCTTGTATGATCTTTTGGTTTCAGTTCCTCTTTTTAGATTATTTGTGCTCACTGTTTTTTCCTGATATGGTTATTCACTGCTATAAATTTCCTTCACAGGACTGCTTTCATTGTGTCCCAGAAATTCCATTATGTTGTATTGGCATTAGTATTTATTTGTAGAAAATGTCTTATTCTTTAATTTTATCTGTGACCTTTGGTTGTTCAGGAGGGTGTTAGTTAATTTCCATGTGTTTATGAAGTTCTTGTGGTTTCTTCTGTCATCGACTCATAATTTCATTGCACTATGGTCTGATAATATGCATGGGATAATTTCATTTCCTTTGCATTTACTTAATCATGTTCTATGAGCTACTCTGTGGTCTATTTTGGAGAACATTTCATGTGCAGCTGAGAACAATGTATTTTCTGATGTTGTGGGGTGGAACACTCTGTAGACATCTACTAAGTCCATTTGTTCAAAATTTTGGTTCACTTCTAATATTTCATTGTTGATAGTTTTTGTCTAATCTGTATTTTTGTGACAAAGGGGTATTGAGGTCCCCCACTACTACTGTATAAGTGCTCATTTAATTTTTCATGTCTGTTAAAATTTGTTTTATATAGATGGGTGCATTAGTATATGGTGCATATATATTTATAATTGTTAGCTCTTCCTCTTGGATTGTTCCTTTTACAAGGATGCAGTCATCTTCTTTATCTCTCTTAATTAGTCTTGGCTTGAAATCCACTTTGTCTGCAAGTAAAGTATCTACCCCTGCTCTTTTCCAGGTTCCTGTCACATGGAGTACAGTTTTCCATCTTTTGAGTTTCAGTCTGTGAATTTCTTTTTGAATTAAATGTATTCCTTGTATGCAGCAAATTATTGACTCTTATGTCTTGATCCATTCTGCTAGTCTGTTTCATTTGATTAGTAAATTGAGACCATTAACATTGATGGTTGTAACTGATATGTAGTGACTTACTTTTGCCATGTTGTTTTCCTATTTATTTCCTAAAGCCTTGTTCATCTGCTTTGTTACTTCTGCTGGTACCACTTCAGAGAGTCCTAGTGGATGACTTTTGTATTGTTTCATCTCATTTACCCCTGGATTTGCCTTTGGTTGGCTGGAAGTCTGGGGTTGCATCTTGTTGAAGTGCTTAAGGGTCTTCTAATTTTCTATGTTTTGTTTGTTTGTTTGTTCAATTCCTGGGTTGATGTTTGTAGATTGCTTATGACAAGTATCTTTATTGATAGTATTTAGAACCCTTAGGAAATGAGTACCTCTCAGAGGCATCTTTCAAGTGTAGCTGGCTTTTGGATTTTGACTTTGTTGCAAGATCCCACCACTTTAATTTATTGTGGTTGAGAAGTTGCTGGCTACTAGGCCTGTTCCCTAGTTCTTTGACACTGGCCTATAGTATTTTTTATGACCCTCAGGCAATCTCAGTCTTGGTGTACCAGGAAGAAAAATTGACTAGAACAGTTATGTCACATTGGCTAAAGAAGTACAATCAACAATAACAATAGCATCAAAACACAGCCTAGAAATTGACAAACTGTTGTAAGTATTAATTTGCCACTTTTAATTGTATGGACTCTATTTGTGGTGCTATAGCAAAATCTAAAATGAATTAAAAATTGTATGTAGTAAATAAGCCCTCAATACAGTGATTTTATTCTCAGGGGAGAAAATTTAAAAGGAATTTGGGGAGGATAATAGAGAAATAGAAGAAAAGGAATAGCTTAGAAGTAAGCCTAGAGGACAAAGTAAGATGAAAAGTTTGGTAATGTGGTGAACAAGACAGCAAAGAGAGAAGGGAGAAATAAAAAAAGAAGAGAACAAGGCAGGGCTGGGGATTTAGCTCAGTGGCACTGTGACTGTCTTGCAAGTGTAAGGTGCTGAGTCTTATCCCCAGCACCAAAAAACAAAACAAAACAAAACAAAAAAAAACACAAAAAATCAAAACAGCAGGACAAAACAAAACAACAAAAACAAAAACTAGAAACCCTGTTAACAATCATATAAAAATAAGAACAATGAAGAAAAACACAATAAAACAAAAATAAGAAGAGAGAGAAATTAAAAAAAAAGAAAATAAGAAAACAACAAAAGTCTACTTCAAGGTGTGTCTCTGCTGTGCCTGATAGATGACATGGTCAGACTTCAGATCCATGTTGATTAATCCCAGCAAGCCACCCATAGCTCTATGTCAGAGGAGTGGATAATCCCAGCAAGACTTCATGTTTAGTTCCACTGAAGTTCATGATGGTTTCTGGCTGTAAGGCTGAAACTGGACCTGTGGAGCCTGCAATAGTCCAAGTGCCCCTGCTCTCTCAGACTTGGTTCCCTGACCTCTGGTGACTTCTACTCTGACACTAATCCTGGAAGCTGCTAGGTGGAGCCAGCCCGCAGCTATTTTGAGTTCTGAGCTCAGTTGACCTTTTTCCAAGTCAGCTACCAGCAGATTGCTCTCTCCTGGGGGACGTCCAAACCCCAACAATCCACCAACCACTGCGGTCCACTGTGTGCACAACTCTGCTCCACTGGTGTGTTTCTCTATGGAGGTCTCTGCAATCAACAGTAGTCACAGTTTGTGCATTCGAGCTGCCCTTCTCATGCAACAAGTCTGGACTGAGGTAGAAGGCATCACCTGCTACCTCCTTTGTTGGAGACTCTTTACTCTCCCCATGGGCTTCAATGCTCTTTTAGATCCTCCTCCTGGATCCTGGAGACCCACTTCTGTCCTTCTCTTCCTCATATTGCTTTATTCCATGAAGCTTCTCAGTTATTTTTCACTTAATTTTTGTATAATTTTTCAGCTATTGTCCTTGCACATGCCGTTTTGAAGTCACTAATATGCCACAAATTTTGTATATATCCAGTTTTTTTAAATGGAGAAAAACTTACAGTATTTGCTGTCATGTAAAGCTATAAACACAGAAATTAATTTAATGCATACTATGAGTGAAAAGTTTATGCGGGTCAAAGAAGATTTCTGTGAGTATTTAATTACTTCTAAAATACCTTTCCGTCTTCTCCTGTCTGTGAAATACTGTGATTCTCCATACTCCAGGCCCAGAAGTCTTGGAAATGTGGTCATTTCTGTGGATGAGATTATTTCTCATTAGAAGGTGGTGCTATAGTACTGATCCTTCCCTGATTGCTAAGACTGTAGTGAGACATAGCTTTCTCACCTGAGAGATATTATTCACTGGGCTCTTTCAGGGACTTACAGCTATTGATCACAGAGAATTAGCAGTAGCTTTTAGAAGATATTAGGTTCAATGAGACAGGAAATGTGCTTGTTACCTTAAGGAATCAAAGAAGCTCAAAATTAGATGAAAATGCCTTAAAGATACTATATTTGCTTCAGTGAATGTGAGAAAAACCATCTTAATCTGAGATGAAGAGTTACAAATATATTAGCACTATTATTCACATCTAGTTTTTAAACTTTAAAATATGTAACAACTACATCAGTGTATCTCTGGGCCCAGAGATGGAGAGGTAGCAGCTATCATATTTTCTTTGATTCATCTGGAAAATATCATTATTCCTATCTCAAAACCACTAGGTCACAAAGGCCCAGGACATGGCCAGGAAAGTTCTTAGTGAACTGGAAGAGCTGGAATCTGTACTTGGAGGAAGGCCACCTGACTATTCCGATCCTTCCATCCTGTACTAATCCACCGATTTCTTCAGTCTTCCTTATGTGCCGAATATTCTTTCTTTCCACAATTACGCCCTAGTTCATGTAGATAATCCATTCGTTCTGTTTTTTTAAATTTCACTGACTTTTTCTATTACAATCTTCTAGTTCTCCCTCCTGAGCTTAGCTGCCAATTCTCATGATCCTACCAGACTTTATTGTTATGAACATGAAACTACTTTCAAATTCTGTTTCAGATATCCAGTCACCAACTATCACACCTTTTCAGTTCCTGCCTCTGTGACAGTTTCAGACTACTCTAGGGCTTCCATTCCATTGGCTATCACCATTTTTAGTATCCATTCTGGTTCTTTCTTCACTTTCCCCTTATCCAGCATAGAGCTCATTGTTCAATTACTTGCAAACACCTTCAGCTTGCTTGTCTCACTGTGCCTTGTGCAAATGGCAGAGCACAGATGTTGGCTCTTCACTGTGACTTGCAGAAAGTGGTATAGTTTAGGGATTAGGAGTGTGGGCTCTGGACCCAAACACCTTGAATCTTGAGCACATGCACTAGCTTTGTGGTATTAGGTAAGTTTCTTGACAACTTCATGCCTCAGTTTCATTGTTGTCTATTCCAGGGGTTGCTTTGGGCTCAAGGGCATTAATAAAAATAAAGTGTTTAGAACAGTGGTTGGCACATAGTGAATGCTCAGATGTTTCACAAGCTTGCAGCTGATGATTGGAGAAAAATGTAGTTAACTGATTTCTTATAGTTTTCTGGACCTGTCTTTTTCAAGTGGATCTTTAATACCTTCCTGAAATTCAGTTGACTGCAGTTCCCACTTCCTCACTCTTCATTCATTCAGAGGGATCACTATGTCACATCTTTTCTTTGTACATATTCACCTCCTGCTCCGTATTCTTTATTCTCAGTTGATGGATTTGCTTCTTATCTCACTGAGAAAATAGAAGCCTTCAGGAAATGTTTTTCTCCCAACCAGCTTCTCACATCGGTACTCTTCTGTCCCTGTGTAAAAGAATCCCTTTATTTGTGCTCTTGATCATACTTCTTTCACTTTCCCAAGAAGGTTGCTGACGTAACTATCTTTTTCTGTCTTGCATCATCATTACACCTTCTTTTTCTTTTTGCTATAATGTACTATGGTATTAATCAAGGTAAAGGAAAAATCTCCTTTGCTTCTGTGCCTTTGTAGTTACCAGTGTATTCCCCATCCTTTACAACCTTCAGTGTCTCTACAGACTGAGCTCCCATTCTCAAGACACATAGAAACAGGCTTTCCCACTGGTTGGATTTCCTTGTGGACCTTTCAATTTCTGCCTTTAAATAATAAGAGCCCTTCAGATCTTAGTGCTTGGTTCTCTTGGTCTCACTGAAATGAACTGAACAACTGAAACCAGAAGAAATTAATTTCATAGGTTTCATAAGAGGTGATTAGAACTGTGTTGAGAAGTGAATAAGCATAGCTTGTGGAAATGAGGAAAATTTATGGTCATTTTTATACTGAATTCTGTGGAATATTAGATCATTTAGGGGAAGCTGTTTTACTTGTGATGAATTCAGTTCCCTGAATATTTTCTGGACACTAGCAGTGGAAAGGAAGGGAAACTCAGAGATAAAGCAGAAGAGTTCATGGTGGAATGGTTGACTAATGTCAGGTTATTATTTTAATTCAATTAATGGTGAATCAAGAGCTAAATCAATACTGGAACCAGAACCAGAATTCTTGGTGGTTCCAGGTCCTTGATTAAATTACTTGCTTCACCAATTGAAATGCAATAAAGAATAAAGTATGGCTAAATTACAAGTGTAAATGGTATTCAAGTGGAAAATTACTAGAAAGGGCAATAAAATAACAGTCACAAAAATACAGCTTTCTGTGGTGTTTTTGACTTAACTATTTCAGAGCTGCTAAAAGAGACTATTCTTACCTTTTTAACAAGATCTCAGAATTCTCATCCAGCCATTACTAGAATTTTTGTTTTATACAATTTGATTTTCTTCTTGGAAACTGATTTTTTATTTTTCTGTACTGGGGATAGAATCCCACAATCTCCAGCCCTTTTTATTTTTTAATTTTGAGTCAGAGTTTTGCTAAATTGCCCTTCTGATCTCCAACTTGGAATCCTCCTGCTTCAGCCTCCCCAGTAGCTGGGATTATAGGTATGTGTCACCATGTCTAGCTGGAAACTGAATTTTGATGAAGAATTAGATAAGGTATGGATGGATGCTTGTAATCTATTATTAAAAAACAGAAGTTCATACTTTGATCATACTCGTAATTTAAAAATGTGATCAATAAAACTACTTATTCACCTTAGCAGTTTTCTACTGCTAAGCATATAACACAAACAAGATTTGAACATAGTTTGTTTATTTAGATTTCAGTTTGATGAACTTTATGAAAGGAGATTTATAGCTTTTGTACATTTTTATCTTATAGTACTAATAATTTTTCATAGGAGAAACTGAGATGCAGGAAAGTGATATTTTGCTATAGAAATTAGAAGTGCGTTCACAGTCCTTTTGCATTTTAAAGAGAAAGGAGAAAGAAATAATGAAATACCAGATAATATGCTTGGACTTTCTGTATAACCATCTTGTTTAATTTAAAGTAGGAGTTAAGAAATAGATTGTAAGTAAGCTTCATGCATTGCATGTATACAAGTCTGAATGGTATTTTAAATGAGGGAGATCTACAGTGTGTTATGATCACTTCCTTTTTTTAGCAATGCATTTTATATGTGAGACCTGAATCCTTGGCCCTATAGAAAGCTAAAAGAATTGTTTCACATCAGACTTTTCCCTCTTACTTAATGACTACTGAAGCATTTCTTCTTTGCAAACCAGTTTATAAAATGGCTGGTCTTCACCTATAAAACACAGTAATAGAGTAGGTTATCAATCCCTATACATATGTCAAAACAATATTGATTGATTTCCTATTTTGGCGTCCAAGCACACAGCAAGTTTAGGGTATTCTGAACTTTTTGTTTAGCAGTAACTTCTTTAGAAATCTTTCCATCTTTTATTTGGTTAAAAGTTGGTAAATGATTTTTGTTTACTTTTGGTGTTGAGTGTATTGATAATGAATATGTCAGAATGAGTACTTAAATGTGGCCAACTCCTCCCAACAAAAACAAAAATATGACAGTAAAGATTAGTCAAATAAAATGAAAATTTATCTTTGTTGATAACTTATAACAAAATTCCCTTGTGTGGCTGCTGCTAAAT
Organism: Fukomys damarensis; assembly: GCF_012274545.1. Taxonomy (NCBI): domain Eukaryota; kingdom Metazoa; phylum Chordata; class Mammalia; order Rodentia; family Bathyergidae; genus Fukomys; species Fukomys damarensis. Next base: position 9,114,941 of record NW_022900927.1, read on the forward strand.
CTTTTGTAAACAGGTGTTAATGTTTTAGTTAAAAATAACCTAAAATGTACTAATAAACTCAATGAAGAAAAAGTAAATAAAATAAAAATGGAATTCTGAGGGCCAGGGTCCAGTGGTATAAATAAAACCCAAGCAGGATTATGAGTGGGAACTAAGAGTTGAGAGAAGACAGATACAAAGAAAAGGGAACAGAGAGCACATATACTGCACTAGGAGATTTAAATAGATTTTTGGAAATTATTAGTTTATTCTTTTTGAGTCTCTGTCATCTAAGTAGCTGCCTCTTTAGTTTTAGGGTTTTTTTCCTTTGCTTAAAGAAATAAAATTTTAGAAAAAATTACTTGAAGTCCTCACTCCTAAATGAAAACATACATATGATAGAAATAGCAATTCTTTTATTTTTACCATTGTTAGGTTAGGAGGTAGAATAATAAAGTTAGATTCAGGACTGAAAACCCTCAAACCAGAGCTTTGTAAATGATAATCTTAAAAATAAATTAGCACCATTATTGTTCAGTGCTTGTCTGAGTACCTTAAAAAAAGACCTCTGTGTTTCTTATTCAGGAACTTATTATTGGTTTAGCCAAGCACACATGTACTGTAAGATAGAAATAGTTTCATTCAACAAACATATGTTCAGTGCTGTCTAGTTCTTTCTGAGAAGCTGGCAAGTAAATAAAATAATAATTAGTAATGATTCTTGAGGAGTTGGCGTTCATATGAGGAGGTAGCACAGAAGGAGGAGGTGGTGTTTAATTCTGCAGTGGGGGCGTTCTGTACTACACATGTTCATCAGTTTGGATGGGAATCCAGAAAGTATTTTGAAAAGTTTGTTGAAGAATAGAGTTCATCCAGAATTTTACCTTGGTTCTATCAACTGCTTTGGGAGAATGAGTGAAAAATACTCCCTTCTCTTTTCCTTCAAGGGTCCGTTCAGTGACCTGCAGGTACCATAAAATCCCACTGGCCTTGGATCCCCCCAGCCTTCCTGAGTTTAGTATTTCTTGATGTTATGCAGTCACAGTGTTTAAGTGTCTTGAGAATATATATATATATATAGTAAATCTATATATCATATCATATAGTCATATACATATAATCTATCTGTCTATCCATCATCTATCATCTGTCATCTAGCTAGTCATTTTACTTCCAGGGCCATCAAGTGCTTGGCACATTGTAACCACTCAATAAACTCTATTAGTTGAACTGAGAAGCAAAAAGACATAGCTTCTCTGATGTTACCTGCTCAGCCTTATTTCTCCGCATGCCTCCCTTATTTCTAATTGTGGATATTAATTAGTTTTTCAGAAACTCTGTCTTGGACATGATAATGGTTTCCTTATTTCCTTTCAATTTAGAAAGAAGTATGGAAGAGCCAGGACCTCCACCTTTTTCCATACCCTTGTTCAGATTCTTTCTTTGGTTCCAGGGTAACCTCAAATGTAAATCTTTTTTTCTGTATGTATAAGATTGACATAAATCACCTGGTTTAGGTATTACACATGTCTAGGAAGATATTGTCATTTGATGTTTGATAGACTAAAGTATTTTAAAATAGGAAAACATTAAATGAAGCTAGAGTTCATAACTAATAAACTCAATCACTTTTTTTGTGTTATTGGGGATCAAACTTGGGACTTTGCTCTTGCAAGGTAAGCAGCAGAACCACTGAGCTAAATCCACAGCCCCTTAATCACTTTTTAAAATTAATGGAATCAAAGCATTTCACTCATTAGATATTCTATTCCACAAGATGGCGCTGTAGTTCTTCTAATTGTAATCTAGTAAGTAGCCCAGGGATAAATGTATGCTATTTTTAAAGTATCTCTCCCTTCCACTTTCTAGATATATAAAGATGACTTATAAGAAAGAATGTAAGATTGTCATTTTGCGATGTGTTATTTTTTAACACATAACTTTAGAGAGGGCCGTAGTACCCATAGAACAGCTGATAACAGCACACAATAAATAACCAGAAATGAGAAAACATGTTTTGCATCATTTTTATCTAATAATAGTTTATAAAGAAAAATAAAAAAATTGGTAAACATAGTTTAGGAGAAAAATAATTTAGGAATTATTTTTGGATAGAATTTTAATGCTCTTTAGTGCTGTAGTTTTGGTGTTCAAAATCAGAGAGCTGGTTAAGTCATAGATATTTTTAGAAGCCTAAAATAATTATTGTAACAATTCTGGTACCTCTCACACTTGGGAGCCTCAGGCTGGCCTTAAACTTGAAGTTTTTCTCTTCAGCCTCCTGAATAGCTGGTATTAAAAATGTGCACTGCATCTGCTCCTAGTTCATTTCTTCTTGATAGCCCAGAAAAGCCAGCACTAACTTTGTCAATCTGCTCTCATGGCAGTCTTCAGAGTGGTGAGTTCTAGTTTTAAAAATTCGATTTGGTTTAGTCTTATGTGGAAAAATGCCTATAGGGTTGATTTTTACTGTTTTTCTAAAATTGATTTTAAACAGTAAATATTTTAATGTTTAATCGAATCCTTAATTTTATTCTCAATGTTATTTAGTGTCAGTGTTTTGGAGTTAATACTTCCCAAAGTTTCTAAATACATTTGCAGTTGAATTGGTTTATAATAATGATTTTGAGCCCTTTTATGTGCAAAACATAGTTTGAATTGGATTAGAGAGAACAGGTTTCACCACTGCTTTCTTATGATTCACTGAATCTGGAAAATAAAAAAAGCGAAGTATGAAATATGTTTAGAAGACTTAGGTTTAAAATTTGAGAGTAAGTTATTTTTGAGATTCACTTTGACAATACTTGGTCAAACATGTAATGAAAATTACATGAGGACCTGAAATATTGAAGATTTTAACTAATGCATCCTCTAATATAGTATCATTAAAGTCAGACGTTTATTAAATAAAAGTCCAAGCATCAATAGAAAACAAGTAAGTGCATATAATTATTAATCATATCTAATTACAATAAGTTTGTAGTGCATTTACATTCATAAAATTACTTAAGTTATCAATGTCTGAGACAACAATTTGTGTTTATGAATTGCACATTTGTAAGAAGTGAATTAGTGAATGTGTTAATTAGAAAACTCTTGCAAAAAAGAAAACAGGTTGTGATTCACTTTTATGTTTCTGTTTGGCTCTTACTGGCATTAGTGGGTGGAAAAGCTATAGTTCAATTTAAGATTTCGGAAAGCACATTAGCAGATATATTCATACTTTTAGTTGGAGCTTGATGTATTTCATTCATTTATATCTTATTACTAATACTCCTAATTACATCTTTTCAGGGCCTAGTATGTGCCAGTTCCATCAAGCACTTATATAATTCATATAACAGTGATATAGAGCAGGCACCATTATTTTGCTTTCATAAATTAAGATACTGAGATGTAGAGAAATTGGGTAATTTGCCAAAGGTCAGGCAACTGATGAGGCTAAGCTGGGCTCCAAATGCCAGTTCCTGTGATTCCAGAACATGTGTTTTTGGTCATGAACCTGTATTGTGTACCTGCTGTTCATGTAGCTTTTAGTGAAATTTACCAATTTAATATGAAATAATGTATATATTAGGATTAGATTAGACCTTCTAATTGTGCAGTTTATGGCACAGTAGGGACTTCTGCAAAGAGAATTTGTCAGGTTATAATGCTTCAGGCAGCAAGACAGAATATCTCAAGGGAGTTACAGAGTTTTTATGACAAAAGACAAGGGCTATGGAGGTGGTAGAGCTGGAATCTCTTGTTTTATTTTTTCCTCCTTCTTTTACCCTCTACTTGTTCCTCTGCTTTTCCCATCTCACTTTTTAATGTATAGAGTATAAGGCAACATGGCTTTTCTGGGTAAAGCATTTAAAAAATACTTAAAAGTTACCAAATTTGTTACCTCAGACAGACTTAGTCCACAGATGAAATGTTTCTGTTCCAAAAGGCTGTTACATTCTTAAGATAAAATAATATTTTTTTAATCCTTGATAAACTAAAATTGCTAATGAAAGGCTTTATGCGTTATTTAGTAGGAAAGATTTCCCACATATTCTGCTAAGTACCTACAAACTATTAAAAGAATCATGGCTGTAAATATCTTTAAGAAGTGGTTAGATAGGCCTGGGGTGGTGGGTTTGGGTCAAGTGAAGTGTTCATAGAAGTATTAAAACTTTAGGGTTTACTCTTAACTTTGAATAAACCCCAAATGTAAGGGTTCTCTGAATCCCTGAATGAGGTTAGAAAGATCAATCGAGCTGTGCATAAAAGTGGACAAAGCACAGCTAATCAAAGTTGAACAGTGCAGACCTGGTGATACAAAGTTCATGAATTGAATTGATGTCTGAATCATTTTTTCCTGCAATCGTTCATCCATCTGTCTAAGTGACATTTGATGGTTACTTAGTGCCCGTAGCACGTTCACTTTGGGATTTATTGATTCTCTGTTACACTGTGTGATGAATTACAAGTCTTATACACAGAATTAAAGAATCAGTTCAGTGTGATTGCCCCATTATGTGATTATATATGTTGCGGTAATACCAATTCAACAATTGTAGGCTGCGGTCTTTATTTTTATTGTCAGCTTACTTGAGCAGCTGATGAGTTGGTAGAATTTAGTTTATTTGGGTGGCCGAGTTGATCCAATTGCTTGGTGTTAAAAGGACTTGGTGTTTGTTTTAGATATACCCATTCACATCTTGAGTAAACAAAGTGATGTGTTATATTCATACAGTAGTCTAATAGTAATGGTAATAGTAATTATATTAATAATTTATAATACAGATAGTAGAATTCACTTTATTTGTGGGAAGCAAATGTCACATTTTAGTGCTTTAAATGTTCCATGAAGTATCTGATTTAACAACTTCTTTTCTAAAAACACAGTGAAAATATGTTTTCTTGGGAAAATAACTGTTGCCTTGGCCCTTAATTACCTGCTGTGTAAGACACAGAAGCTGTAGTTGATGACCTCTAAGTTCAAACTTGGGACGGAAATTTTATGTTTGTAGGATTTGTTTCCTTCTACTCTTAGGAATTTGAGGAAGTCTATTTTAAAATTTTACTCTTAAGTATTCCTAGAAAGTAGATAATAAGCATAGTTGAGTAAATAAAAGATATAGTAGAAAGCATTAGACCCATATCAACTTCACTTCTGTTATGCCTTTTCATCAAGCATCGACAGTGTGCAGGCCATTGATTTATGTGCGTGCAGATGTAGTAGTAAATTAGGTTAAAGCCCCTTCCTTCTTTTACTTTATAACCTAGTCAGGAATGATGGACAGTAAACTTGTAAAATTGCAATAATTTTCCTGCAGATACCCTGCAGGGAAATAGGAGGGCACGTACAGACAGGATGGTTAGAGAAGGCTACTCTGCCAGGTGAAGATCCAGGATAAGAATATTCCAAGGTCTGGGAAAGGCAAAAGCAAAGCTCTTGCAGTTGGATGTAGTTTGTTAGGGACATCATGACATGGAACTTGTTGAGATGCTATTGGGGCTACCAGGACATAGTAAGGAATTTGGAATATATTCAGCTTGTAATGAGACCATGAAAGAGTCTTTAATATATACCCAATTATCCAGTCATATAAATGTGTATGCTCAGATTGTCTTTAGTTACACTGTCATAGTTGCTTGATGCCCTTCCTTGATTCAAAATATTTACCTTCATGTTCATTTTTGTTTTGAGGTTGAGCCAGAAGTTACATGGGACAAGATCTGATGAATAAAATGAGTGAGGATGCATAATGTTTTTTATAAGCCTGCCTTTCCTTTGGATGATTCTAGGCAGCAGCTTTCACTATATTTTTGATCATACCTCATAAAGACACTCATGGAAGAGAATTTCCAGAACTGCTTCAGAAAGTGGCAAGAATGATTAATGTGTTTGAAGGGAGGGAGAGTACTTTGAGGGAGATTAATGGCAATGTATCTTTTACTAAAACAAATTTTAACAACTTACTCATTCTATGTATATTTTGATCATCCCAGTGCTTAGCTAAAAATTACTTTCCCTTGCTTGTGTTCACAGTGATATCCTGTCTAAAATTTCATTAGAACATGAATAGTTTTTCTTGCTCATGAATTGAAGATGGCACTTTTTCCAAATTTCACTTTGAGAAATTAGAAGTAAATATGGTAAACTCCAAGAGGAGATGAAAAATATATTTTGCATCTATTTTTAGAATATCTGGCATTTACAAATGTTTTATTTAGTGAAATTTCTTTAACAATGTTATTCTGAAGGAGTTGGGGATTTTTCAGTTTCCCTTTAAAATGCTTGATAGCATATGTTAAGGAAAAATACAGATAGATGCAGCAAAAAATAAAGATTTTTATTTTACTTGGGATAAAGGAATATTCTAAATATGACATTGTAGGGTAAGAAAGAGAGGGAACATTTTGAGCTAAAGTGCTTGGATACTCTCTTGTAAGACCTTATGTACTATACAAGTGTGGTAGATAGTATATACTATAGAGTTCCAGTAGCCTTTGAAAGATAAAATGGAACTTGTTTCATAAAATGAAGCAAACTTATAGTAGGATAAAAATTTCTGTGCAATGATAGACAATGACTAGGCAATTTTTCTCCCCAAAATATGAAAAGATGCATTGTTTCCTATAAATTGTAGCACACTAGTTTGAACTAAGGAAAAATAAAACTAAACTACTCAGTTTTCCATATTATATATTCAGGGAGAGGTTATTTAATATACTTGAAGTTCTGTTTCCTCACTAATGAAAATAAAATTGAACCAAGTGACTTCTATAGACCCTTCTACTTCTAAAATTTCTATAGTTCTGTGATTAAGTGATAATTTTATAGATAATAAGGAAAATAGAGGAGAGAGTGTAGTTTATGATTAATTTTTGAATCAGGAATGATGCAAGGGAACAGAATACACGTTTTTAAGAATTAACACTCTTTGAAGATTAGTAGGTTAGAAATAAGCTTTTGTTTTGTAGATAATAAAGAGGCATTTTAAAATGTGCAGCCTTTTTCTGAGTTAAGTAGATACTGGATTCCATGAACAATTCCCAATATTGGCTATTTCAAAACAGTTTCTGGAAAGAAAACTCTGTATGTGTTTTTGTCTCCTGCGTGTATTTTCACACTCTGATGACCTGAAGTTGATTGTGTGAATTAGTCATAGTATTAAGTCATTACTGTTTCTTACTTCTTTTTAATCGTGAAGTTCTCAATAATTCAAAGACATATCAGAAAAATAAAGGGTAGTTCATAGGTGAGAAGGCAATGTAAATTCCAACTTGTAACAGTGACTTTTTTTTTAAAATTTGAATGTAGGTGTTTATATAGGAAGCTTGAATATTTCAAAGCAAGTTGATTTGTTCCATGGGGACTATTTATCTAAATTTACTTGTAACTAACAAGAATAAATACCAAGTTATTTAGTAGCTAAGAGTTTGTCATTGAAAGATACATCTAAAACAACTTAAATTATGGAATCCTTATTAGGGATTAATAATAAATTAAAGATTTAGTGTCTTTCAGTATGTGTTTAATTGAAAAAAAAAAAGAGGCAATGGAGAGATTAAGGTAAAAAAAAATCCGAATAGATTACAAGAAATTAAGGATATATCCAAATACTTAAGTTTCTCAAGACACAGCCCAAGAACTTTTGCTTTCCTCCCTAAATTCTTTCATCAGTCTCCAAGGCCTCAATTACTGCCTGTGGGTCTGTGACTCCTCAAGTCCATGTGTAGGTCAGGAGCCTCCATAGACACTCATCCTGGTACCCAGCAGCTGCAGATGATGTCTCACTCGAGCCTGAATTCAACATGGTCAAAACTAAACTCTTGCCCAGCCCCTACTCCCTGATTTTCTTCCCGTTACTTATCAGAAATAATGATCAACCAACAGCAGGAGCCAGAAGCCTCACCCCTAGCTTTCACTCCTCTACTTCTACTCCATCACAGTCATAACCTCCTGTTTTTGTTTTAAAGACACAACAGTTGAATTTGTCCACATGTTCCTGGCTATTTCCTTTCTATAAGCCCCCCTCATGACTCATCCAGACTCCTGTAGTAATGTTTACCTCATTCCTTTGTATCCGCCCTATGTATGTGTATCTAGGACCAGAGGAAAAATTAAAAAGGCAAATAGAATCATTTACCTCCTTTTGAAAATTGCAAAGATTTTCCACCATTACCAAGACAAAGTAAAATGCCTGACCTGGTCTCAGCCCTAAGATCATGTTTCCCTTGCCTACTTGACCAGACTCATTTTGATGAAGCCCTTTCCTTCGCTCTTTGGGATCCACTTGACCTGTGGATTCCTTAAATATACCATTCTTCCAAATAGAATAGTGCTGTTACTTAAGACATCCTTCCATTTGTATTCAAATGAATTCTTTTTTTTTTCTTGGTACTGGGGTTCAAACTTGGGACCTTGTGCTTGCCAGGCAGGCACTGTGCCATTGAGCTACATTCCTGGACCCTCAGATTAATTCTTATTAGTCCACAGTGAGTAATCAGAAACTCTTGTTCATTACTATGCTCAAACATCATTCCCCATTTTGATCTTTTAATAAAATTCACATCATCTTGATACACATTCTCTTATTTTTTACATTTTTCTTTCATTTATTCAGTGGTTATTGGATGTCTATATGCCATGTACTTTTCTAAAGATGGATGGAATAAGGAGAGAGTAACAATAATCATAGGGCAAAAAAAATAATTTCAAGTGGTATAAATATGATAAAGAAAGCAAAGCTATTGTTTTAGAGAATGTGAGAGGTACTTAAGTTAGGATGTTTGCAAGTGCCATTAAGTGAATGAATGGTGTATTTTTTTCATTCATTGTTTGTCTTCTCTGCAAATACTACCAATACAATTAATTTTAAAAATATACAAACAAACCACAAAAGGTCTGGAAGTGCTGAGACTTTGCTGTGTTGGTCACACAGCATTCTAGCCATTGGTACAGTGCCCAGCACAAAAACTCAATAGGTGATGCTGAGTAAATTACTTTGACTACTGTATTAGTTTGCTAGAGCTGCCATAACAAAATACAAAAAAAAAATCAGTAGCTTAAAACAATAGAATTTTATTCTATCACAGTTCTGGAGTCTGAAGTCAAGGTATCAGCAGGACCATTCTCCTTCTGATGCCTCTGGGAGAAGACTGCTTCTTTATTTCCTTCTAAATTTTGGTGTTTCTGGACAGTCCTGAGCATTCTTTGCTTGCGGCTGCATGACTTCAACTTCCGCCATCATCACTGCATAGCCTTCCCTATGCATTGGTCTGCTATGTCCCTGTGCCAAATATCCCTCTTCTTATAAGGATGCTAGTTACCTGATCATAATCCATCCATATCCAGTATGACATCAGTTTAATTATATTTGCAAAGATCTTATTTCCAAATAAGATCACATTCATGGCGTGTGCTATGAATGGGACATATGGTTAGCATTTCAACATATCTTTTGGGGGATACAATTAAATATTCATCCAACTGCATCCATTTCTCTGGGTAAAATTAAGTCTAACAATGTAATACTTAAAAAGTTTATTTTGTGTAATTTTAAAAAAGACTTATTTTCCCTGCCAACATTTGTTATTCGTTGATTTCTTGATAGCAGCCATTCTTTGTGGGGTGAGGTGGAATCTCAGTGTTGTTTTCATCAGATGTGGAACATATTTTCATATATTTATTTGCTGCTCTTACTTCTTTGTCTGAGAAATGTCTGTTCATTTCAAATGCCCATTTTTTAATTGAGTCTTTATATGGGGGGGCTAGTTTTTTTGAGTTCTTTATATATTCTAGATAATAGTCCTTTGTTTGAGGAGCAGCTGGTAAAATTTTTCTCCCATATTGTGGGTTTTCTTTTAGTTCTGTTGATGGTTTCTTTTGCAGGCAGAAGCTTCTCTTTTTTTTCCCCCTCATTGAGTTTATTGGTACATTTTAGGTATACAGTATAATTACATTCATTATTGGGATCTTGTACCTTTACATGACAGGTCTTGGTTCTCATTTTTTCCCCTTGTCCCTGCCCTCCCTTCACTCCTCCTCCCTCCCCCTTTACAAACACTTCATTTCCATTTCTTCATTTTCTCATATTTTTTTCTTTGTGGGGAGAAAGGAGCCCTTCTCCATTGTTGGTAGGAGTGCAGACTGGTGCAAGCACTATGGAAATCAATATGGAGATTCCTCAAAGAACTAGGATTAGTGGTTCTATTTGACCCAGCCATCCCTCTGCTGGGTATCTTTCCAAAAGAATTAAAAGAATCATAGCACGGTGATATATGCATACCTATGTTTATAGTGGCGCAGTTTGTAATAGCTAAAACTTGGAAATAGCCCATTTGCCCATCAGTTGGAGACTGGATAAGGAAAATGTGGTTTTTCTATAAAATGGAATATTACTCCGCCATAAAGGGTGAGAAATCGGATTCATTCATAGGAAAATGGATATATATTGAGGATATATTCCTAACTGAAATAAATAAGTCACACATGTATAAATACTGAATAGTTTCTCTGATGTGAAAAACTATAAAGGCACATAAGATCCTAATGATATAATTGACAATGTGAAATAGGAAGAAAAGGGCTAAAGGTGTAGGGGAATTGGGAAGGGTAGGGGAAAGGTAATAAGGGAAAAGAAAAAAATGAGAAAATGAAAACATGGAAATAAAGTATTTGTAGATAGGGAAGGGAGGGAGGGGAAGGGAGGGTGGAGACAAAGGGAAAAAATGAGAACCAAGACCAGTCATGTAAAGGTACAAGATCCCAATGATGAATGCAACTGTACTGTATACCTAAAATGTACAAATAAACTCAATGAGAGAAAAAAGACTTATTTTCAAATAATTTGTATACAAAACAAAAATACTTAAAAATTCAATGTCCTTTTACTTTGTATTGGTATGATAAGTGATTTTGATTTGTGTTGGATATTTGGTTGAATCTTAACTGCAGCAATATCCATGACATTCTAAGAGATCAAGACTATGATCCATCTCATGTTCTCTTAGCAGATAAGAGTTTACTTCTTCATCTATTAAAAGTAAGTGGCTGGGGATTTAGCTCAGTGGTTCTGGTGCCTGCCTCACAAGCACAAGGGCCCAAGTTTGATCCCCGGTACCAAAAAAAAAAAAATTAAATAAATATTGAAGGATATTTATGACACTCACATCATTAAACACTCACCCTGACATTTTTGCAAAGACTGTGTGTGGGATGCTGACATATTTTGTTGTAAAATGACAGTTTTAGTGCAAGTTGTTCTCACTGTGACCACGGAGAATGAACAAAAGGGAAAGAATAAGTCTCAGCAACTATCCATGTGTGACGTGAACTTGTCAGGTGACAGGATGGCAGCAGCACTCTCTGGAAAGGTAGCAAAGTCCTCTTGTGTATGATAGTATGGTAGATATGGTGGAAGGTGGGAGGGTCACTAATACTTTCTTCTTTATGTTGTCTATCTTTGAAAAGTCATTCTTGATCTTTTTCATCAAATGCCATCTCTGAACTCCATTAGCATTTAAAAATTAATTTTCTCAAATGATCTTTGTGTTCTACTTACTGTGTGTACTATGCTAAATGGTGTGCTGGTATTAACTCGCTTTCCACAACAGTCCATGCCTATTGCACAGTTCAAGGACCGAGTTGTAGAGGCTGCATATCTTGGAAGACGGAGCTATATTTCAACCCACCAGTCTGTCACCTAGGTCCATACACTTACCCATCAGGACATATTGCCTGGAAGTCAGTGAATTTTAAATTTATGTTCTACCTTTGCCAGATTGTAAGCTTTTGAAAACTTGCCCACTATATCTGTTTTATATTCATATCTCCAATAAAACATAGCTTAGTATCTGCTATATAATTTCTCAATAAATGTGTGAATAAATTAATATTAGATTATGATTATTTGCACAAGACCTTTGTGTCCAGATCTCTGACTTCTGTGTCATAGGTTAAATGTGGAGATGTTTATTTGAAAAAACTCCTAAATAGATGTAAGTAACTGACAAACTGATGGATGTCAATTTTGGTGTTTCCAGCTTCCCTCATGGGTGCTCCTTTCCTTTCCTTCCTCCCTAGGCCCCACTTAGTAGCTATAAACATTTACACTTAGGAATTTTAAATGCTTTCTCTGAGAGTAGCTTAAAGTGCTACTCCTCTTTAAAAATGTTTGTGTTTTCAAAGGCATTAATCCCTAATCATCTCAGCTGTCAGTCAGTAGATGAGAGAGGCATTTATTTGAGCAGAAGAGCTACCCATGAATTGCAGAAATTATGCTCATTTTTATGTTAAATTTTTCATTTGTTAGGACTGTTAGTAACTTTTGTACTTGTTTGCACTCTCTGTGTATAAACCTAAGATTAATTAAAGACAAATAACTTTAATCTCCAATTTAAAATCTGGCAATTCTGAAATAGAGTAGGCATGTTGGTATTTATATGCTTGTAGGAAATTCTGCTATATAAGAATTTATATTTAATTTTGACTTTTTATTATGTGATATGTGTATCACATGCCTGTGGGCAATAGATGAGCTTTAATAAAGCTAAAAATAAATAAAATGGGAATGTTAATAAACTTTATAGCTCATTAAACATTTGGATTCACTGAGTATATATCTATTAATTTTAGATGAGACTACATTAGGAAACCTTTGTTATATAAAGGTTGTAATTAAATGAATAATACATTCAAATTCAATACAAAACTGTCTTCTTCCACATCTTTTTATGGATAATTCTTACTAAGAAATTTCAAGGAGCTGGAAGATTTAAAAAGTAACGATTAAATATGCAAATATAACAATTTATAGTACTTTCTAAAGAATTAAAATTTAAAAGCTGTGTCCAAATGGATTCTCTTCTCAACTCTTCATTATAATCTTCTTAATCTACTTTAATGTTTGTATTTTCATCATTTTATTAGGAAAGTTCAACTTGACTTTTAATCCACTTTATTATTCTGCTTCATTTCTATCATTTGAAAAAAATTTTAGATTTTTTTCCTCATTCCATCAAAATATTATTGCATAAATTCCAAATTATTCTTTTTTATTTCCTATGTCTTTTGAAATGCTTCCCAGTTTCTAACCTGAAGAGCCACAAATAAATACTTTATTTTGGGTGTCATATTTCTTGTGCTGCCATTAGCTATCCATGAAAATCAATGCAGCTATGATTACATGACTATGGAAAAAGTGAACACTTGTGTTTGAGCTTTCGAGGGTTGCTATGGCAAAGGACCACAAACTAGGTGTCTTAAACAACAGAAGTTTATCATCTCACAGTTCTTGAGTCTAGAAGTTTGAGATCTAGATGTTGGCAGACTTGCTTTCTTTTAAGGGCTATAAGGAAGAATCTATCCTGTGCCATTCCCCTAGCTTTGGTGGTTTGCTGATGGTCTGTGTTCATTGGCTTATAGATGCATCATCTGGTTTCTTCCTTGATGTGCATATGGCATTCTCCCTGAGCTTTATTTCTGTGTCCAAGTTTCTCATATTTAGTCATATTGAAATAGTGTTCACTGTAATGACTTTGTCTTAACATGATCATTTGCAAAGACAATTTCCCTATAAGGTAATAATTACATGGGGATTTAAGACTTCAGTATCTTTTGGGGGATGTAATTCAACTCATAACAACTCAGTTACAACTCATAACAACTCAGTTATATAGTTATTGGGCAGCTATATAGCTTTGTACCTTAGTATCATTTTGTGTTAATATTAGTAGTAATTCATTAATAATTATTGAATATTTATGACATGCTGAGCACTGTTTACATTAATATCAATATGATTTGGCAACACTCTTAAGATCTAGATAACCTTTATTTCTCCTTTTACCAATGGTAATAACCTACATGCCAATCAACAAGTGAATGGATAAGTGATATACATAATGGAACATTATTTGACCATAAAAAGAATGATTTCCTATCATTTGCAGCAAAATGGATGGAACAAGATAACATGTTAAGTGAAATAAGCCAGACACAGAAGGACAAATAGCGCATGTTCTCTCTCTTATGTGATGCTAAAGAAATTTGTCTGAATGTTGAATGGTGATCAGTAGAGCCTGGAAAAAGTGAACAACAGGAGAGATAGAAGGAGGTTGGGTAACAGGAACTTATTTTGTCTTAACAATGCCTACTCTCAGAATCAGGGATGGCATACAGCAGGAAAGGGAGACAATGAATGACTGTTAGCATCTGTCAAAGGAGAGGTGCCCTTAATCCCTTCTACATGAAAGACAATATTGGAAAGGCTCCTTTTGGAAGTTAAAGATAGACAATTTATATAGTTAGATTAATCATTAATGAGTGAGGTAGAAGAATGAGGCTTTATGATGTATTTGGAAATGAATTGGTTAGTACTACTTTTTTTTCTTTTTATTGAATTTATTGGTACAATGTAGGTATACAATACAATTACATTCATTACTGGGAGTTTAGTACTACTTTTAAATGTACTTTGCCCATGCAAATATGGAAAGAGAAAAGCAGAAGTTCTCAGTTTTATCTCATTGGCAAGAGAAATATAATACAGTCATGCATGAACATATAAACATGTCAAGGCAACATAAGGTTAGTGAGGTCATTACTGTAGCTCAAATACTAACACAAACTATAATAGAAGAACATAAACTATAATAGAAATGTTTCTGGCTTCATGAAACTCTCCAAAATATATCTTGCAAGCTTTGAAATTAAATCAAGCTTCAGTTTGGATGGGTTACTTTACAGATGGTTAAAGGGAGTCTTCTCTTTTCCCTAGATGACAGACTAACCTGACAGAGAGGATCTGCACCATAGGGTAGAAACAGAGAATAATCAAATTTAATTGTAAACATCATGTTTCTCATTAAATTTTTATCACTTCTATCACCGTAGATTTAGTATCCATTAATTCTCTCTGCCTGAATACATTTCTATCATGATGACGGCATATAGTTTTTTGTAAGCCACACTCTGAAGGAAATTTGGCACAGGTGGAAGCTTTGAGGTGGAGCAACTTATTCTTTAAAGTCTTTTTTTTTTAAGAAAAAAGATTTAAAACATCCAAATAAAAATAATGCTTAACAACAGTATTACTTTTTTTAATGCTGCAAACCAAATGACCACAAATCTAGTGGCTTAAAATGATGTTTATTATCTCAAAATTTCTGTGGCTCAGGAATCTGGGTACAGCTTAACTGGGTCCTCTGCCCAAAGTCTCAGGCTGCATTTACATTGTGGGCTGGGCTGCATTCTGATCTAGAAGCTTGTCAGAGAGAATCTGCTTTCAGCTCACTCATTCTGTTGGCTCAGTTCATTTCTGTAAAGCCACATGGCTAAGGACCTTGTCTTTTTGCTGGCTGGTGGCTGCTGGCTGCCCTAAAGCCCTAGAAGCCACCTGCATCTCCTAGAGACCATCCACAGTTACTTGCCAAAGGCTAGTCTGTAAGATGAGCCCTGAATCCCCAAGACCATCAGAGAGTCTTTCCTGCATGCAGTCTCTGATACTGTGTGTGTGTGGGTGGGGGGGGGTCTGACTCTATTAATGACTTTCATCTGATTAAATCAGGCCCACCAAGGATAATTTTATAGCTATTAATTTGAAATCAATTGATATTGAGCTTTATTTTTGCCATATTGTATTGGTTAGAAGCAAGTCATAGGCCATACATAAGGGAAGGCCTCCCTACTTAACAGGAGAGTATTATGTCAGACATGAACATCAAGGAGTGGTAATCATGAAGGCATCTACATTCTGCTACTACATTTACCCACAGAAGGCTCAGGAGAAAATTGTAGCACTGTGCTGGCCATATGGGATATGCTGTCTTCTTTGACTAGCAGTTATTATTATCATCTTTTCACAGATGTGGAAATGAAGACTCAGGACAGTTAGATAACCTGGATGAAGTCACTCACCTAGGAAGTTGTTGGATCAGGTCTGTCTTAATTCAGAATTTATACCATTTCTATGTTGTAATGTTGTGTATTCTCCTGTATGATTATCAAGGAGTCAGATGAAGTGTGGTCAGATGAAAGTCCTCTGTCATTTTCTGCTATAGTGTGGACTGAATTTAGTTTTTGTACAGTGATTTTTCAATCCTAGTTGTATACATAGATTAGAATCACTTGAGGAACTTTAAAATATGGTAATTCTCAGGGGTACCCTAATCTGATCAATAAAATGAGATTCTCTGTAATGTATGCCTAGTGTCTTTGATGTTTTTATATCTTCTAATTAATAAATATTGTGGGTGAAATGTATAGCTTGAGTGATATAAGAATTGAATAAATAGTAGGTTGGAAGGATGTTTGAATGTGAAACAGGCCATTTTGGAGGATAATGTTTGTTCTATCAACATGTTTCAGTAAAAATGATCTAGCTTCTTGGCAGGAGGAATGTTATAGAGGAACTTTGAGAATGAATGCTTGGTGGAACAACAGGACCTTTAAAATGTCTTCTGACCTTGAATGTAAAATATTGTTATTGGTATTCTTTAAACGTTAAATGACTTATAATTTGACTTGAAACATCTCAAGTGTTTTCCTTTTCTTAATTCCATGCTCAGTACAAATCTCTTCAGGGAAAATCACCATGTTGAGGTGAGGAAGGAGGCAGTTGTGGTTATAGTGCTGGATGCAATGAGGGGTGTTAGGCAGACTGACAGAACAAAGAAAGTCCCAGATATTTTGATGGAAAGTGACTAAGCAAAAAATCATAAAAATGAGCTATTTTTATATTAGTTCCCACCATATTCCAGAGTTCTCTTCTTTCGTTTACTCCTACGTCACTTATTATAATTTCCATTTTTAAAAATGTGGGCTAGTGTGGCAGTTAATGTTATTTGTTTTAACTTAGATCCTGAACCCATTTCATTTGCCTCAGTTTTTATTCCACTTATTATTCAGGTTGATTGTTTATTATCAACTTTATTGCCTTTATACCCTTTCTTTTCTTCATTTGATTTCCCTTGTCGATTTCCTTTACAAAATGTTAAATTCTTTCTCAGTTTCATCTTCATCACTTTACACCCGCACTTACTCAGTTTTTATGCAGTTCAGGTTGGCCTGTCGATGGCCATCCATTGCTTTGTCAGCACCCCTCTATCACATGATAGTGTGAGATTATGTTGGCTTTTCCAGTACTTCAACTTTGATTTAAACATACTTGAAATATGTAGTGCAGATTTTAGAAATTTACATATAGTAGGTGATAAAATATTACATTTATGAAAGTGGTGACTCTGTGCATTAAATGTGTTTGAAAAAGTTCTTAGATTATTCTGAAGCTAGGCCTTGTCCAGTCCAACTCTGTTCACACTGAAACAAACCGTAGAGATGAGTGGTGTCATTTAAGGGGTACAATGGCTGGACAACTTTGTATGAGCAATTAAGACAAATTACTAAGAAGAGGTGGTAGTTATTTTATAGTACTTTCCCTGTTTTTCACATCTGTCCCTACAGAATGCAGGCAGCAGAGTCTTTGAGGGGACTGTTCTGCATTCTAATGGTTGATTCTCAGTAAAGTGTTGTCTGACCTTGGACTCTGCATTTATTAATTTATTTTTTTGCAGAAGCTTCAGAATACATTTCAAATTATTAAATAGTACATTGTAGTCTTCATTTACTTCCAAGTATATATTGCTTTCAATTCCCAAATGTTCTGCTGCTCACCAATACAATTAAATGGTCACAGAAGATGAAACACAGAGATGGGAATTCTTTAAAAAGAACACAAAGTGTGAGTTTCAGTTCCTTATTAGTGTTTCATGGTGGTTGTCTCAGATCAGAGGGTAAGTAGAAGGATGAGAAGGCATACATATCTTTTATTTACTGAGATGACAAGATAATTCTGAATATGAAAAAAGTAAAATGCAATTAGAAATGAGTTAAAATTATTCATTCAGAGTCCTGAAATATGTTACACATGTTTATCATTTTAATGCTTTCCTTTTACACATTTTGATGAAGTTTGTAATTTTTTAGCACTCAGCAGAGTGTATTATTTTTGTCATTATGCTTTTCCGGCAAATATTGTGAGGACAAAGTTCTCCTGAAAATTTCATTTTTACTAAATTTATTGTCTTCCATTTTAATACCACCTTTTCTGATGACTAATTGAATTATATTCTCAGTCTTATCCTCTTTTCAAACTCCAGGAGTATATATATCCAATACCTCCACTTTTATTTGATATCTGCAAAACACTTACTTGATAACTAATACATGCTAATCACTGTTCTAGGCTCTAGGAATACATCAGAAAATCCTGTCTTTGTGAAGATTTCTTTCTGCTGAGGAGAGAAAATGTGATAAGTGAGGAAAAATATGTGGAAGTTTGATAATATTTAGTGGTATATAGAAAAAACTCTTGGAAAGTTAGTAAAGAATAAGTGGGTGGTGTAGTTTTTAAAATTTTTTAAAAGTGAAATTTTAAAAAGAGGTGGTCGGGGAAAACCTTATTAAAAAGGTGCCATCTGAGCAAAGTACTGAAGCATTTACTGAAATTAGGATTATGGTTTCCTTTTTTTATTCCTGTATCAGGGATCGAACTCAAGACCTGTGCTTACCAGGCATGTGTGGCACCATAAACTACACCCCTGGCCCTCAAGGGTAACGTTTGTATTCAATCTGGAAGGGAGAAAAACATTTTAGACTTTATTATCATTATTATTGTTATTTACAGGAACATCAAAACAAGTCTATTTTAAGAGGGCCTATGCTGCAGCCAGGAGGGCTAGTACATAGGAGGGAGCCCTCTTAGGCTAAAACCCAAGAACTGCCTGGGAAATGCTACTTATGTAGCAGCTTGTAGGCCTGTTTGAGAGTTAGGGTTTAAACCAGGCAATCTTCTAGAAGGCTTGCCGTGAAAGGTGGGTATGCAAATAAGGAGTCCAGATTTATCTCCTCTGATCTTAGCCCCTCCGTGGTGTGCTCTCTGTTCTCAAAAATGCAGCAGTATTAAATGAAGTGGTTGTAGTGAGCTGGGGTACCACATTGCCTGACTGCTTATGCTGGAGTGGAAAATGGTGGTTTATTGGCCAGGGAGGACACCACCAAATGGCCAGGGAAGACACTGAGGCAAACTATCCCAGTCCAGTGAGGTGGAAGGGGGAACAAAGGGAAAAAAGAGGGAGGGGCACACAGCCACTGGGTAAGCTACACCCTCTGCAGCAGACAGAGGCAAAATGAGTCAGGTGCTTCTCCTCTGTCTCATGTCTCCCCTGAGAGATTTTCTCCTCTTTACTCTTAAGGGGAGCTGAAGTGTGAAGGCCCATCTTCTGTAACTGCTTCTGTAGCATATTCTGTAACTGATCTGGGACAGATAACACTGCCTACCAGAGAAATGAAAAACTCTTATGAACTACTCCAGTCATATGTGATGGCCTGGCTCCTCCTCTGGAGACACAGGTTGGAAGTCTTGCATCATCCTTAACTCAGTGAGGGAGTTCTATACTCTGGAAGATGTGAACTTTACTAACAGTTTAAAGATACAGATAGTGTAAATACTCCTAAAGGGTACTAGTGAAGATTCTTTTCAGCTGGTGCCATCACAACTTGACCCTATGCAATAACAAGTCTCCCCCTTCTCCAAGTGCTTCTGGTTTAGAAACATCTTCCAAGACTAAATTTGGCCTTTTTCATAAGGACATACTTTTGCCAATACCTCCTGTGCTTTGAGAGCTTTCACCATCATGCTCTTAAACCTCGCCATATTCAAACCAGAAACTTGACCTTAGAGATGCCTCTATGGCCATACCGCAGGGGACTGTCCCACCCAATCCAAAAATTACTGGTAGCTACTCGAGGCCCCAATCACCTCTGGATTAGACTTAAACAATCGGCAGTCACTTCCATTTTATTATACTTGCAAATGGCGCCCACAGTACATGTACTTAGCTCAAACACATTTAGTCTAGATATCTCCTTGATTATGAAGAGCAGTACATTATCACATCTAGAGTCTGAGCCCTTCAAAATCAAACCTTGCATATCTGACAGTGCCATTTGTTCTCTGGCTACACAACCTCTTTTGCATCAAAACTGACAACTAGGGAACATGGTGAGAGCGAGGAGGACAGACTCTATGACTCCCTCTTCTAGGTCTGTGGGACCATAGATGTCAAAGCTGAAATGGCCTTTGGAGACAACCCCAGACTTTGTGAGTAGATGACTGTGACTAGCAGATTGATATTTGTGCATATACAGCAATGTATACTATGCACTCCCAGGTACCATCCTGCACTTAGAGCAGCAAGTGTAATTTGGAAGAAGCCTTTATCTCAAGTCCTAATTGAAGGCAGCAGGAGATAATCTTAGCCTTGCAACTAAGTCTAGTAGGGGCTTGTTAGTTGTTCTCAGGTAGTGGCTAAATTAGAGCAGCCATTAGTTGCATCCTTTTCTCTAATCCCTTAACTTTCTTTGCCTCTTCTCCCTGGTCCCAGTTATTATAGATCTCAAAGGTCTCCTTCACCAAGGTCTACAACAGAATTTGGGGTCCTGCCTCAAACTTTTGTAACTTCCTCCTAGTATCTTGGGAAGACTATTACAAAAATGCACAGCCACTAAAGCTGTCCCTTCTGTGGATGCTGGGTCAGTATCAGTACACTTTTGGAAGGCTTTTGGAAAGTGATTTGAAAACAAAAGCTTTCCTGTGCTTTTTTTCTTTAACCCTGTCATAATTGACAAGTTTAACTAGACACCTTCCAGCTCCTTCTGAAATAGTTACAGACTGCTCCATTCTCCCTTTATGGATTGAACTTTCAGAGTCCCATTTGGGGTCTGTATGCTTTCTCACCAGACCTCTAAACATTACGGTCAGAGTATTAGCTGCCAGCCTATCAGCCTCTTCAACAGCCTTTTTAAGGATAACGTTCTTTTTCATCAGGAGTGCAACAATGAGTTAACACTGCAATCAGATCCTTCCAAATACTGTGTTGATCTGAAAGTAAGACTTAACTGGAAAATAATCAAAGTTGAAAACTAGAAATCAAAAATGCCAGCCCTAATCAATCACCTTGTCTTACCTGCCATGAGAGAGTAGCCCCTGAGCAAGAGAATATAGACACTTCTCCTTTAATGACTGAGTTCCCTTCCTTCAATAGGTTGTTAAATAAATGAGGAATTGTATATAGTATGTAAATTATAATGTTCAGAACAAAGAGAACTCTAACTTGATGACTTTGCTTTTATTTGTATAACTCTTATGTGCATAACTGCAATGTATAACAACATAAAACTACAGTACTATATACTGTACAGTACAATCAGCATAAATTATAGTACTATATAAACAAGGTATACTGTACAAAAAGAAATTGAGGCTCTGTAAACAAGAACTGTACAAAAAAAGACATTCAAGCTAACGTTTTAGTCATTAAATCCTTCAAAGCCCTCGTTAGTGTTATCACCGGAATTATGATTAGGGGATATAGAAGACCTGGGTAAGGGAGATGATGAAGAAGAAATGGAAAAACTAGTAGTAGGGGTCCTTAGTGTAGCTTTTGATAAGATTCTCATTAGTGTGGTTTGTTTTGTCATGTTCTTTTCTGCTTCATCAACTTCGTGATAGCATGGTAAAAGTTCACGCATTTGCCATTCCAATTTTGTGAACTGGTCAACATTTGGATCCTTAGTTTCTAGTTCTAACATAGTTGCATTCATCTTTAATAACGCAATGTAGAGAGTATACTGTAGACAGTCTGCTCAGTGAGAAATCTGGGGAGTTTTGCATATAGATCCAGATACAGAAGTAGAAGAAGCCACCATGAGGTTGCACTGCCACTCAAGTTCCTGCATCTTAAGCGTTGTAAATCCAAGCAGTGGCTTGTAAATCTGAACAATGAACGTTTTTAATATTTGTGAATAGTCATTAAACAGGTAAATTAAATGAGGAATATCTGTAGTGAGGTACAATCTTTGGTATGGCACTGGCCATTACCATGGTAATGACCAGCATTTATTTCTGGTTAGGTTTTAATTTTGGGGAAACACAGTAAGTACAAAAGTTACACTCAGTTTAATAAATTCATCCCTAAACTTAGCAGGATTTTCAAGAAAACTGTCAAACCTTTCTTTACACTGAGCCACGTCTCAGAAGTGAACAGGTACCCTGAGAATGGTCGCATTCTCACTTGATACCTCCTATAATGGGAGCAGATTCCCCTGAGTAAAATGGGGTGCTAGTTTGTTTCATGATCTCAGTCCCACTTGGAATGGGATTGCTGGGGCAGTAATTGGTCGGGATGGAGGCAAATGCATCTCTGCTTTGGGTAACAGAGAGGATACAATGGTAGGGAAAAGAGTACTGTCAGCGGGCTCATGAAATATGCTTGCCTGGCTTCAGGTAATGTAGTGCCCCTGTGCTGAGCATGAGGTGGGTGTGGACATCTGTCTGTGAGGTGCTAGTTGAAAGCAGGGATTTGTACGGATGTGTCAGGTTCTGTGGGTCTGTGGGACATGGAAACTGCAGATACACAAGCCTGACAAGAATTCCCAAGTCTGTGGTCTTGGTATAACTTCATAAAAACCTGGATATAAAGGCTGTCTCAGCACTTCCCTTCCCTTTTACAGATAGATCTAGATAGAGAATGGTATAATTAAGAGTCACATATTTTGGCCAGCATTGTTAGTTTCTCAATTTGTACTGTGGTCAGGCTGTGTTACAAAAAAATCAGTCTCCTTTTCTTTAAACGGTCCTTCTTAAATTTGCCACCATTAGCCAAAAGACATCTTAGTAATGAGTCCTTTGGAATACTGTGTGTGGTTTCCATGTTTGGTGGGGAACTTTCTGAGACAAAACTTGAATCTACAACCTGAATTAGAAGAATTACAGCAACCAAGTACCAATATGAAAGTAACAAAATACCAGAGCTCTTTCATATAGTACACTCTCAATATTTCTTAGTAAATGACAACACTAGACAGACTCACAAGGAAGACAGTCACAGACTAGAGTGTAATAATAGTCAGTGTAGTACACAGCTAGGCAAGGACCTTAAAAGTTGTGGCTGATGCTGAAGCAAAGGTTTCGGGCGGCTGCTTGTCATCCGTGAAAAAGGTCTGCACCGATCGTCTCTTCAGTGGGTCCTCTTCCTGAAGACCATCAAAAACAAGGTGTCTCTATGTGATCAACAAAATGTTGCCAGTCAGGCTGGGGTTCTTTCGCTTCATTCAGATAGAAATTGTGAATTGGCAAACTGCAGCTTTGCTAGCAGTCAGGTCACCAGGTGACGATAGTTATTGCCAACTGTGGACACAGCCATGTGCTGCCAGCCATCAAAGGACTGCCAGGTGCTTTGTCTCCTCCACTGGTCTTTCCTGGCTACTGGTCCCTGGAACTCTTTGGCATTAACAACTCTATTTGCTCTGTCAAAACTATTCTGGATAAATGGCCTAGGTAGATTTACAGGGCTTTTGGAGCCCACAATACCTGGAAAATAAATCATGAGCCGACTTACAGGAGCACCAAAGCACGTTTTTATTTTAATAGGGCCTGGGGGGAATAGTACACAGGAGGGAGCCTTCCTAGACTAAAACTTCTGGGCTTTATTATTATAAAATATCTCTGAGAAGACTTCTCATTTTTAATCCTCAAAACAATTTTTAAATATTTTCTTGCCATTTTAATTTTAATATTTCTGAACATTTAAAAATTCTGCAAATAACATACACTGGTCTTTGTTTTCAAATAGTTATGATTTCAATGATAATCATATTACTTTTCTTTAAAAATATATGAATGTTTGTGAATTTTGTAGTACATTTATAGGTTTGAAATTTCTTTTGAAATATTCATAATTTCTAATTTGAAACAATGAATGATATATTTACCTCAAAATTATTTCAGCCTAGTGTTTTTGGACTGGAAAGGAAAAAAAAAGTTAGTATTTGTATTCATCTTTCTTCTTAACACTACTTTGAGATCTAAATTTTTAATTAGCATTTTTAATAAATATAAAAGTAAGACTTCCCTACTATGGTTTGAATATTTTTTCCTTCCCAAACATATTAAGGTTTAATTGTCTATTAAGAGGTGGGGCCTAATGGGACATATTTATACCATGATGGCCTCACTCTTAGGAATGCACTAATATGAATATTATGGGATTGGATTGGTAATCACAGGAGAGATAACATTTCCTCTCAGTGCACTCTTTGGCCATGTGATTCTCTTTGCCATGTTACAACAAGAAGGCCATCACCACATGTGCTGCCTTGATCTTTGACTTCCTATCCTTCTGAACTGTAGGAAATAAGTCTCTGTTCCATGTAGTTTGCCCAGTTTTTGGCATTTTATTATAGCAGCAGAAAATTAAATAGGACAGAAATGATTTCAAGAGTAAGATTGTTGCTATAACAAAATCTTAAAAATGTGGAAGAGGTTTTGGAAGTAGACAGGTAGAAGCTGAAAGAATTTGGAAGAGCAGTCTAGGGAAATCCTAGTTTGCTGTGAAGATAGTGTTATGGATGATTCTACTGAAGAATCAGAAGAAGAAAATATTGGGGAAAGGCTAAAACTTTTTAGAGATTACTTATGTAGTCATGATCAAAATTCTGGTGGAAATCAAATAATTAAAGCCATTTTGATAAGGTTTCAGATAAAAATGATAGGTAAGGTATTGAACATTGGAATAAAGGCCATCCTTGTTGCAGAGTTACAAAAAAGTTGACAGAATTGTGTGCATGTCCTAGGCCAGTGATGGTGAACCTTTCAGAGCTTTCAATGATAGAAGACATCTGGCTGTGGCACACATGCCATAGGTTTTCCGCCACTGTCCTAGGCCTTTATAGAGGGTGGAATTTAATGGTGACAAACTAAAATATCTAATAGAAGAGATTTGTTTCTCATTAAGTTTATTTGTACTTTGTAGGTATACAGTACAGTTACATTCATCATTGGGATCTTGTATCTTTACATGATATATCTTGGTTAGAAGAGATTTCTGAGCATTTAAGCATTCTGTGGTTATTTTTAACTGCTTTTAGTGAAATGAGAAAACAAAGCAATGATTTTAAAATGAAACAATTAAAAAGAAGCAGAACAGAAAGATTTTGAAAACTGTTTGGATTTGTAAAGAGTAAAAAAAAAAAGCACACTGGGAGCAAATACTAAGGATGTGGTTTAGCAATTGTTTACTGAAGGGATTCACATAGAAGGAAACCAGCTTCTATTCATTCAGGCAGTGGAAGAATGACCCTGTAGACATTTCAGAGGTTTTCAGGGCTGTGCCTTCCACCACAGAGCCAGAGTGCTAGGAGGGCATAATGATTCAGAGGAGCGGCTTGGGTCACTTGCCACTAGCTAATTTGCCCTTCCACCATATTATAATGCAATTGGAGGCCCTCAGCAAACGCTAGTGCCATACTCTGGGGCTTCCACCCTTCATAACTATAGGAAATAAATTTCTTATTTTTAAATAAATGACCCAATCTGTGGTATTCTGTTACAGAATTATGAAATAAACAAATACAAAATTTATTGTGGAAATTTGAAAACTTGGGCAAAAGTACAAAGCAGAAACTAGAAGTCAGTTTAGTTCCTTCATCCTGCTGTTATATTTTTATATTTTAGATTTTTCAACCAAGTGTGTGGAGAAAATAACGAGAGCTGGGAAATCATGGCTCTGTACCTAGGGTAAGGATGGATGTTTCATTATAGTATCCCACTTAAGGGAAGATCCTAAATGACCCCACATCAGCTCATTTTCACCAATATCTAAATAAGCCAGTGATTAATTACAAAAATTTCCCAGAGTAAGTATGGTATAAACTACTTTGGAAAAGGAAAGAAAACATTGCAAATATAATTATTAGGGATTCTATCCCTTTCCCTTAAATCATTTCTCTGCAGCTTTACTTTTTAGTGTAGTGAAACTTTGATTGTATTTATAGCATGATGTGTCGGTGAAGAGCTTTAAAGAGGATTAGAATATAAGTTGTATTCTGTCTTCATAAAATTTGGGGCACATATATTAGTTAGAGTGTGGTAAGATCTATAATAAGCAATCCCAAATTACAGTAGATTTTATTTTTAGCTCATATTATAATCCAACAATGATTACTGGGAAGTAAGAGTAAGGCCCCTTCTCCATACAGTCATTCAGAGACTATGACTTCTTTTTATCATTTGGCTTTTGTTGTGTTTTGCTTTTAATCTTCAAGGACCTCAGAGAACTCAACAGGATGTTTGTGCCCTTATTCTTTTGATTTGCTACTTTTATAAAAAGATCCCTACATGCTTGGTAGATGTGTTTTGAGTGATCCTAGCCATACATATTCATTTGCCTAGATTTTGAAGATGCTGTTTTAACATAAGAAAATAGTTTTCTTTACATCTGCTTTTTTAAGTACAAACACTTCTTAGTTTTATATGGTTTCTGGGAATGTTACGATCACCTACTGCATTGTGTTCAGTGATCTGGCAACCCTGAAATGTATTCTGCCAAACTCAGTAGATGATTATTACTCAGGGTCATCATGTTATGATTGAGATGATTCAAAGCTTCTCTTTAAAATCTTGATTGCAGCAGCATGTATATGGATTTAAAAAAATAAACACATATCAGTTGTTTAGGTAGTACTTCTTTGCACAATACATTAAAGGACATTTAAAAGTTGCTTTTCAAGTGAGTCACTCATGTGCTTAAAGGCTTTCATCAGTTTTCCTGTTGCTTTCAAAATAAAGTCCAGAGTCAGCGTGGCTTTCAAAATAATGGAGATTCACTTGTCTTCCTATCCTTATTTCTTACTTTTTAACCTCCTGTGTCTAAACTAGACTTTCATTTGTGTATTGACAGAGAGAAAACTTTCCTCTGGTGTGCCAGCCATCTGCTCTTTAGAACCTAGACCGAATCCTCCCTTCTCTGAAAATTTCTCTGGTCTTTGAATGAATCTATTGCCTTTCTCCTATGTGTTCCTCTAATACCTTGAGTAATATTTCTCTTACAGAATCATTGCATGTTGCTTTGCCTAACAGTTTTCTTGTGTATACTTATATGTCTCCTTGATTAGCCTACACCTTCCTTAGAGGAAGGTGATCTTAGAAATATATGCTAGTGCAGCTTGAATTACTCTTGTATACATTGGCCACAGAACTCCTTTAAGAAATTTTAGTTGATTTTGATTAAAAATTGTTTTGGTACTGAGGATTGAACTCAGGACCTCACGCATGCCAGGCAGGTGATGTGTTGCTGAGCTACATCTCCAGCTTAAATTTTATAATTATGTTAATTTCATCATGTATTTACAAAATATCACTTAACTAGTAGTTGGAGGTGTTATAAATTTTCTGTCAATTTAAGGAATCTTATGAAGATAACCTCAGCTGGATATTTTGAACTAAAATGTACATTTTCTTTTTTTAAACTTTGCTATGTATTTCATATTAGCTAACACTAGCATATATATTTAGCAACCATCAGAAATTGTCTACTTGGATGATTTTTGTGAAGTGGCACAACTTTTAGCCTTTAGTAAATGATATCTTCTTGCTTTCTAATTTTGCAGAATGAAGAGATGTCCTGAGAACCCCTTTTCCTATCTTACTGAATGGTCACAATTTTAACTACTTTGACCTAAATGGAAATCTTGAACTCTTTTGAAGTTTTTTCTTCCTTTGTAACATACCAAAAGCTTTATCTTTTCTAGTCAAAATGATCATAATACTTTGTAAACTAAACATAGCAAAATACTTTTTAAGAAATGCTATAAATATAAATAATGGTTTATTGTCAAATTGAAAGTTCATTGGTATAGACATGTTAGGTGATAGAGTAACCCAGTTGTTTACTCCTTCTTTGTTTGTACTGATGCTGCACTGCCATTAAAGCAAGGTTGAACACTTTCTTTAGGCCTTGAGGTGGAAGCCATTTTACCTTGGGATGTTGTCGGTGGTAGTATAAAATTACTGGTGGTGGGGGTGTATGATTTCCTAATATGAACTAAAGAAAATAAAACTCAGCAATAATATTATTGAGTTTTAGGGATACAAATAAGATCTCCTTGGGTGTATGTTTATAAGGGAACATGGGATCAAAGGGGTTTGGGAACTATGGCTTCAGAGCTTCTAAATCAGCTCTATGGGATGGTCATGATTTAATGACAGTTTGTTTTGTGTTTAGGGGAGATTTAGACCAAACTGATATTTTTCATTGGCCTGAAAAATAAATTTTATATTTAATTATCAGTATGAATACTAATTTATTATATCAATATAAATACTAATTTGTTACATAGTTATATGAGGAGAGTGAAAAACTTATTTTAAGTAAAGCTAAGGTAAATATATACCTTAGAGCCAAATTAGGATTTCCAACTGGTCTGATGGCTGTTTATTACACTGTTTTAATCTTACCATATCACCCTTTGGTTGACAATTACTCTAAACTAGGCTTTCTATCACCACAGAAAATATCTACGTGCTGTGTTCTATAAGTGAAAAGGAATAAACTGTAGAAGACTTCCTTTCTCCATAAGGCTACTCTTTACATTCCCTACCATTTTTTCCTTTTTTCCTGGCCAACCCCCAGCAATTAAATGGGAGAACAAACTGTGAGAATGAATCTCAAATGTTCTCCTTTTGATTTATACCTGGCATCTGTACATTTACAGCTTAATATATTTTTAGCTCGCTTCTATTGTTTAATGAGGCTTTCATATTTGTCATCATAGCTTCTAGCTTGCTTTGTAGCTTATTTTTTATGTAAAGGTATCCAGACTTCCTCCTCTCTTAAAACAACTGTTATAAGACAACAAATACTATAAATATTTAAATGAAAATTCAGTGCATGATGCAGTTAGTATCTACTGCTACATCATGTTACAATGTTGTTTTACAAACCAGAATGTAATTGAGCTCTGTTTTTAAAAATCTAAACTTAGAGTATAAAGGTGAATTTAAATAAACATTAATTTAACTTGGGAACACTCAATGGTTTTGAATACAAAGGGCTTATAAATAATATAATTTTCATGACATTGCCAATTTAAAAAATCACCTACCCATTTGTAGACTTCAGATGACAAGTTTTGAAGTTCTGTAGAAATGGCAGTAATGCAAATATTGATCCTAATAAATCAGGTTAAAATAGATAGATTCCCTTGGGCTACCATGAAACTGTGCCATGCATTTAAGACAAATTGTTGGCCAAGTATAATTAACAAATGCAGAACTATACTTTCTTTATTATAATAAATAGAACAGAATTAATCTCTGCTGAAGAAAAGTAGAAATAAAATTATCTATAAAATGTGAAAAATCACTAACCTACTTAGTAAAATTTATAAGATGTCTTACAGTAGAAGATATTAGGTATTTTTGTAGTTGTTTGTACTGAGTAAAGGCAAAACTCTAAATTTGAATATTGAGAAATATAAAAAAAAATTCCAAGTCACAGAATATTTTATCAGTTCAAGGACTAGTATCTGTGAACTCGTTTCAGGAAAAGACTGACAAATTATTAAGCCATTCTTTGGTTCAAGGGCCAACGTGGTTGATTAGTAAACATGCAAGTCCAGTGGTTTTAGATGCATTTCTTCCATACCTTATTGTATTCCATAGAATCCTTATTTTTTTCTCTGATTGTGCTATATCCTATTTGCTCACCAGCTCAGTTAACTGTCTTCCTATTCCTCAAACCAAGGACATCTTCCTTAAACTTGCTTCTCAATAAATGATTGCTGAAAAAAATGAATAAATAAATAAATAATATACTTGAATGTGACTGTTAATCCTGATATGTCAATGTGATTGGATTAAGAAATGCTTAGCAGATTAGCAAAATGCACGTTTGGGTTGTCTGGTGGGTCATGAGGTGTGACCTTGGTTGCTGTATATGGTCAGTGGCCCCTTGCTCTCTTGCATCGTTTCCCTGCTGTACCCCCCATCTGCCATGAACTAAGTAATTTTGATCTTGCAGGTCCTAGCACCACATTTTTGCTGTAGAACCCCCTGACGATGGACTGTATCCCCTGAAATTGAGCCAAATGAAGGCCCTTCTCCTTTAAATTGTGGGTGTTTGGTATTATTTTCCAGTGCAAAGAAAGCTGGCTAACATGTTAAGTAAAGAGAATAAGACAAAAAGATAAAGTTTTACAGAATGTTGAAATTAAAAAAACTAAAATGATTTTGTGACTCTCTTTTAAACCTATTTTTTCTCATATCTCTGTCATAATTTACTTTACCCCTAAGAAATCCTTTATTGCTATTTTGTCTAATTTTTAACCCTCAGCTCACATATAATCAGCTTTATTTTTCCCTTTCCTATTTCCCTGTATTCTGATCCCTTGCCTCTGACTACTGACTTTGTATGGCCAGGAAATAGACATAAAGCTTATTCATTTCATTGTAATAGCAATATATATATATATATAT
>NW_022900927.1:9145617-9156983 GCF_012274545.1 Fukomys damarensis
TTACATTCATCATTGGGATCTTGTACCTACATGACAGGTCTTGGTTCTCATTTTTTCCCCTTATCCCTGCCCTCCCTTCACCACCTCTTCCCTTCCATATTTACAAATATTTTATTTCCATTTTTTCATTTTGTCATTTTTTTCCTTTATTACCTTTCCCCTACCCTTCCCAATTCCCCTACACCTTTATCCCTTTTCTTCCTATTTCACATTGTCAATTATATCATTAGGATCTTATGTACCATTATAGTTTTTCACACCAGAGAAACTATTCGGTATTTATACATGTGTGACTTATCTATTTCACTTAGGAGGATATCCTCAATATGTATCCATTTTCCTATGAATGACCCTAATTTCTCATTCATTATGGCTGAGTAGTATTCCTTTTTATAGAAAAACCACATCGTCTTTATGCAGTCTCCAACTGATGGTCAAATGGACTGAAATGTATATACTAGGTGTTATGATCTGAATATATGTATTCCACCTCAGTAATCTACTGCATCTAAATACCCAAAATGATAGCATTAAGAGTTGAAGTCAATAGGAGGTGATTAAATCCCAAAGGCAGAGTCTTCATAAATGAGATTAGTTTCCTTATGAAAGAGACTCAGTGAGCTCATCAACCCTTTCCAGCTAGAAGTTGCCATTTATAAAGCAAAGAATGAGCCATCACCAGACACCAAATCTATTGGCACCTTGATCTTGGACTTTCCATTCTCCAGAACTGTGAGGAATATGTATATATAATAAATACCCTGTCTATGGTGTTTTATTACAGCAGACTAAATAAACTAAGACACTGAACCAGGCACTGTTCTGCAACATTGAGTTGAACAGAAATTTCTGCTTATGGAAGATAGCCGACTGAGCGGGAAAATAGATGAGAAAAAAACTTTGTAACAGCGATAGAATATGTGGTACAATAGGAGTGGAAACTAAATGTTATAGTTTTAAAGAACACAGTAGAAAGAGGGATCTTTCAGCTCATGGTTTCACCATGTGCTTGTGTTGATGTGTATAACGGGGAGACAAGTGGAAGCTCATCAGTCAGGGGATGAGGCAACAGTGGGGCTGCAAAGTGAGAGACGGAAGGCTGTCCAGACAGAGAAATGACGGTGTAACACAGAAAACAACTGCATGTGTACTGCTGACCTAACTTGGCCTCTTCATTTGCTCCTGTCCTCCTCCATTCCATCTTACTCTACTTCTCCTTTATTATTTTTCTGCCCTGTGAAGGCTCAGGATATTCAAATTTCCTAAAAGAAGCTAGTTATAATGTAAAAGAAAAGGGTCATTTTTCACTGTTGATTCTCAATGCGTGGCAGAATATAAAAATTTTATTTTATATTTTTCAGTAGAGATATAAGATATTTTTGTAGTTGATTCTGTAAACTGATAGAAAAAGTCAGTCAGTAAATATTGTACACCTTTAGTATTCCTGGCTTTGGGGATTTGATGAAAAGTGAAGGTAGACATGGCCTTGTCCTTATAGTTACATTCTAGAAGAAAATTCAGATACTAAACAAACAATTACAGTGAGAACAAGTTTTAAGATAGGAAGTGTAGGACATGAAGAGAGGAAGCACCCTGTATATTTGTATGTAACCAGGAGTATAAGGAATGACTGGGGAGAATTCAAGACCAGCCTGAGCTACATAGTGAGTTACACGTCAGTCTCAACTACATAGTGAGACCCTGTCTCAACCCCCCCCAAAAAAAAATGACTGGGGAAGTGGCATGAGAACGAGGCTGGAGAACTGAGAGGGATGGATTCTGTAGGGTCTTGTATATCATGATCAGTCAAAGTATAATGCCATTTTACAAGTTATGTATAATGAATCCACATGAGATAAGTGAAGAGCAAATGTTTGAAAATTCTTACATTTTGATAGTACTATAATTTTAAGCATGTGATCATTTACAACTATTGTGGTTTGCTGCTTGACTTTTGTAGGTAGATTAGAGAATCATGTAGTTGCGTTTTTAGAAAACATTCTGGAATAATACTTACATTAAGAGTCTTATGTCAGAATGTAATTTAAATTTACTACTTCCATTATTGAGACGGTCTGAGAAAAGTGTCAGCTGAATGAAATAATATGCTTAGTGACATAGTAAAAATTAAGAGTACATAAAGACTAATGTATTAAATTCTAGTCTCTCCATTATGTAATTGTAGTAATGATGTAAAAGCTGATCATAGCAATTTTTGCATGCTGAGTTACAGTGGTTATACAAAATAACCTGTATTAATTACTTTTCTATCACTATAATAAAATGTGTGAGGTTGAGTAATATTTAAAGAAAAGAAGTATACTTAGCTCATAGTTTAGAAAGGTGGAAATCCAAGATTAAGTGTCTTCTTTTGTTTGGCTTCTGGTGAGGCTCTCATGGCAGACTGTGTCTGGCTGGGCAATAGTACATTTGAAAGGGCTAATATGGCTAACAAGAGAGTGAAGAAAGATCCAAGGTTCATTCTCGCTCTTTTTCAACATCTCACTCTAATAGGAAATAAATGGGGTTCCAGGAGAACTAATTTAATCCCTTCCAAAGACAACACCCCCAATGACTGGATTACCTTGCATGCTGCTGCTCTCTGTAAGGCCCATGATCTCAAGAACCTTGCTACATTCAGGACCAGGCTTCAAATATCTGAAAACTTTTAAGGCACTTGCAAACCATATCCAAACCATGGGAGAAATTCTCAGTCTTTCTACAAAATAAGAGCTCACTTTTATCCCAACGTACTATATCAGACTGTATCTGACATCTCTCATGTTGCCAGTAATTTAAATATATTGGTGCAAACTAGGAATGTACAATATTTTTCAATAAGTAAATCTGAAAGATAAAATTCAGAATTGGAGATTGGAAGAACAACTTCCATATTTTGTTAGATATGTTCCATAACTTAACCAAAATTACTGATGATATACTTGATCTTGCTATTATACATCTGTGAGATATCTCACTTGAGAGCCTTGCAGATTTGACAGAATGTTTAGAATTTTACTTTATATTAAAATGCATGAGAAAATAGTAGACCCATAATCCCTTTAATTTTTGAAAGTTAATAGAAATTTAATCATGGACATTACATGATGCATTGTTGAAATTGTGTACAGATAAAGGATTAGAGAAGGATTTTGAAATTTCAGCATCATTTATATAAAAATTAAAATAAAAAACCCTGAACTCACTGTTACTTCTTTTCTTCCATTCCTGTCAATTTACTTTTGTGAACCTGGTTTCTATACTATACATGTTAATAAAATGATGTAGATGCATGTTATCCCCTGATAGTAGCATTGTCAACATCCAACCCAGATGGATTAACAGGCAGGGAACAAGCTCAACTGGTTATGAACCTGATGTTCAACAAAGCATGTGCAAAGCAATTTAGTACTTGGAATTTCTATATCCTTTATAATGTCTTGTTTTTTAAATAATAGTGAATGAAAAAACTTAGAAGGATAATCAATAATTATCTATTTTATTCTCCTAAGTGCACACTTTTGATGAATGATGTATATAATTTTTCTAATTTGTTTCCTGTTATGTTTTTCTGATTAGGTTATTGAAATGCAATTTTAGGTCTGACTTTGTATGACTTTTTTCATTTATTTTTCTAAAATTTTATCTTATTAGACATTAGAAACAAATTTAAATTGTGCAATAATCTTTTGATGTACAATGGATTAGAGATTTACAAAGAATTCATTTTTCCTTCTATTTTCATATTTTTTTCTTGTCCCTTACTTTTCTCCCTTCCTCCTCCCTTGCTCCCCTTCACATTTGAACAGTTTTCCCATTTCCCAACATTCATTATACATGGAAAAAACGGAAATAAAGCTTTTGTAAATAGGCAGGGGAGAGGGTATGAAGGGGAAAATGGGATAAAATAAAATAAAATTTAATTAAAACAAGAAATATCTCAACGAAAAAATTAAATATAATTCAGTGTCACTACAGAGAGTGTGAGATGCACTTCTTTTTTTTCAGCTTTAATTAAGTTTATTGGTACATTTTAGGGATACAGTACAGTTACATTCATTGTTGGGATCTTGTACCTCTACATGACAAGTCTTGATTCTCATTTTTTCCCCTTACCTCTGCCCTCCCTTCACCCCCTCCTCCCCTCCCCATCTACAAACACTTTATTTTCATCTTTTCATTATCTCACATTTTTTTCTTTTCCCTTTTTACTCTTCCCCTAACCATCCCACCTTCCCTACACCTTTAGCTCCTTTCTTCCCATTTCTAAATGTCAGTAATCTTATTAGAATCTTATGCATTGTTGCAGATTATTTACACCAGGGAGACTATTCGGTATTTACACATGTGTGACTTATTTATTTCACTTAGGAGTATATCTTCAATATGTATCCATTTTCCTATGAATGAATCTATTTTCTCATTCTTTATGGCTGAGTAATATTCCATTTTATAGAAAAACCACATCTTTATCCACTTTCCAACGGATGGGCAAATGGGCTGTTTCCAAGATTTAGCTATTACAAACTGTGCCGCTATAAACTTGGGTGCACATATTTCTCTGTGATATGATTCTTTTAGTTCTTTTGGAAAGATACCCAGCAGAGGGATGGCTGGGTCAAATGGAACCTCCAGTCCAAGCTCTCTGAGGTCTCTCCATACTGATTTCCATAGTGGTTGCACCAGTCTGCACTTCCACCAAAAATGGAGAAGGGTTCCTTTCTCCCCACAACCCGGCCAACATTTGTTATTGTGTGATTTCTTGATAGCAGCCATTCTTTGTGGGGTGAGGTGGAATCTCAGTGTTGTTTTCATCTGCATCTCTCGAATGAACAGTGATGTGAACATTTTTTCAAATTTTTTCTTGCTGCTTTTACTTCTTTGTCTGATAAATGTCTGTTCATTTCGGATGCCCATTTTTGAATGGGGTCTTTATATTTGGGGGGACTGATTGCTTTGAGTTCTTTACATATCCTTGATAATAGTCCTTTGAGGAACAGCTGGTACAAATTTTTTCCCACATTGTAGATTGTCTCTTAGTTCTGCTGATGGTTTCTTTTGAAGTACAGAAGCTTTTTCGTAAGATGAGATCCCAGTTGTTGATTCTATCTGCTAGTTCCCATGCTACTGAGGATTTGTTCATAAAGTCTTTTCCTATACCAATGTCTTCCAGAGTTCTGCCTAACTTCCAGCAAGTTTAATGTTTCTGTTTTAATATTTAGATCTTTAATCCATTTGGATTTTAATTTAGTGCATGGCAAAAGATAAGGGTCTAATTTTAATCTGTGGCAGGTTGACATCCAGTTTTTCCAACACCATTTATTAAAGAGGCTATCTTTCCTCCACTGAGGATGGTGAGCTCCTTTGTCGAAGATGAGGTAGCTGAGTACATCTGCATTTGTTTTTGTGTCTTCCAGTCTGTTCCATTGATCCTCAGGCCTATTTCTTTGCCAGTACCATGCTGTTTTTATCACAGTGGCTTTGTAGTATAGTTTCAAATTGGGAATTGTTACACCTGGTGCCATGTGACTGTTGCCTATAATGGCTTTTGCTATTCTAGGTCTCTTGTGGTTCCAAATGAATTTTTGGATTCTTTTTTCTAGTTCTGTGAAATATACTGTTGGAATTTCAATTGGCATTGCATTGAATGTATATAGCAGTTTTGGTAGTATGGCCATTTTCACTATGTTGATTCTTCCTACCCAGGAGCAGGGAATATCTTTCCATTTTTTAATATCCTCTTCAATTTCTCTTTTCAGAGTGCTGTAGTTTTCAGTGTAGAGATCTTTTGTTTCTTTTGTTAGATTGATTCCTAGATACTTCAATTTTTTGGATGTTATTGTAAAAGGATTTTTTTCCCTTATTTCTCTCTCCGTGAGTCTGTTATTTGTGTATAAGAAGGCTATTGATTTTTGGGTATTTACCTTGTATCCAGATACTTTACTGAATCTGTAAATTAAGTCTAGAAATTTTTTGGTGGAGTTTTTTGGGTCTTCAATGTAGAGTATCATATCATCAGCAAATAATGACAGTTTAACTTCTTCCTTTCCTATCTTTATTGCTTTAATTTCTTTCTCTTGTCTAATTGCTGTGGCTAATGTTTCCAGAACTGTATTGAAGAGAAATGGTGATAATGGGCATCCTTGTCTTGTTCCTGATTTTAACATAAAGGTTTTCAGGTTTTGGCCATTCAATATGATGTTGGCTGATGGTTTTTCATAGATAACCTTTATTAAATTGAGGTATAGACCATCTATTCCAATTTTTTGCAGGGTTTTTATCATGAATGAGTGTTGAATTTTGCCAAATGCTTTTTCTGCATCTATTGAGAGGATCATATGGTTTTTGTCCTTGACTTTGTTAATATAATGTATTACATTTATTGACTTTCGTATGTTGAACCACCCTTGCATCTCTGGAATAAATTCGACTTGGTCAGGATGGATGATCTTCTTAATAATCCTCTGTATTCTGTTTGCTAGTATCTCATTAAGGATTTTTGCATCTATATTCATTAAGGAGATTGGTCTGTAGTTCTCCTTTTTAGTTGTATCTTTCCCTGGTTTGGGAATCAAAGTGATACTTGATTCCAGGAATGAATTTGGAAGTATAGCTTCCCTTTCAATTTCATTGAGCAGTTTGAAGAGTAATGGTAGTAGTTCCTCTCTAAATGTCTTGTAAAATTTAGCAGTGAATCCATCAGGTCCTGGGCTTTTCTTTGTTGGTAAGTTTTAATTACATTTTCAATTTCACTGATTGTGATTGGGGTGTTTAAAATGTTTTTATCTTCTTCATTCAACTTTGGTAATTCATAAGTATCTAGAAATCTGTCCATTTCTTCTGTGTTTTCCATTTTATTAGAGTACAGGTTCTCAAAGTAGGTGTTCATGATCCTCTGGATATCTTTTGGATCTGTTGTGACTTCACCTTTTTCATTCCTAATTGCATGGATCTGAGCCTTTTCTTTCCTTTTTTTGATAAGATGAGCTAAGGTTTTGTCGATTTTCTTTATTCTTTCAAAAAACCAGCTCTTTGTTTCATTTATTTTTTGTATTGTTTTCTTAGTTTCAATTGCATTGATTTCTGCTCGGATCTTTATAATTTCCTCTCTTGTTCGAGCTTTGGGTTTTTCTTGCTCTTGTTTTTCTAGGAGTCTAAGTTTCATCGTTAAGTTGTTTATTTGAGCCCGCTCTGTTTTCCTAGTGTGGGCATTCAATGTTATGAATTTTCCACGTAGAACTGCTTTCATTGTGTCCCAAAGATTCCTGTATGTTGTATTGGCATTCTCATTTATTTGTAAAAACTGTCTAATTTCTTCTTTAATTTCCTCTGTAATCCATTGATTGTTTAGGAGAGTGTTGTTCAGTTTCCATGTGCTTGTGAAGTTTCTATAGTTTCTTGTGCTATTTATCTCCAGTTTGATTGCACTATGATCTGATAATATACAGGGGATGATTTCAATGTTTTTGCATTTATTTAGACCTATTCTGTGAGCCAGTATGTGGTCTATCTGGGAGAATGATCCATGTGCAGATGAAAAGAATGTATATTCTGATTTTTGGGGGTGGAATACTCTATAAACATCTATTAAGTCCATGTGTTCCAAAGCTTGGTTCAGTTCTATTATTTCATTGTTGATTTTCTGCCTAGATGATCTGTCAATTTGTGATAGTGGGATATTTAAATCCCCCACTACAATTGTATTAGTGCTTATTTGGTTTTTCATGTTACTTAATATTTGTTTTATATAGTTGGGGGCATTTATATTTGGTGCATATATGTTTATGATTGTCAACTCTTCCTCTTGAATTGTTCCCTTTACAAGGATGTAGTATCCTTCTTTGTCTCTCTTAATGAGTTTTGGTTTGAAATTTACTTTATCTGAGAATAAGATTGCTACCCCTGCTTTTTTCTGGGCTCCTGACGCATGGAGAATTGTTTTCCATCCTTTCACTTTCAGTGTATGGACTTCCTTTTGCACTAGGTGTGTTTCTTGTATACAACATATTGTTTGATTTTGCTTCTTAATCCATTCTGCCAATCTGTTTCTCTTGATTGGTTCATTGAGGCCATTAACATTGATGGTTATAACTGATATATTCTGACTTATTTTTGTCATGTTATTGTCCTTTTGTTGACTCTTTTTACTTTTTCTCCCATCTCCTTTTAGTTTCTTGCCTTGCCTATTTGATTTGGTCTGTTGGGCCTCATGTTATTGTGAATTTCGTTGTCCTTTTCTAGGATATTGTTTAGAATTCCTTGCAGTGCTGGTTTGGTGTTCATGAAATTTCTCAGGTGCTCTTTGTCGTGGAAGTATTTTATTTCCCCATCTATTTTGAAAGAGAGTTTTGCAGGATACAAAAGTCTAGGTTGGAGATTCTTTTCTTTTAGGACTTGGAATACCTCACTCCAGGCTCTCCTTGACCTAAGGGTTTGTGTTGAAAAGTCTG
The DNA here is from genome assembly GCF_012274545.1 of Fukomys damarensis. Classification (NCBI taxonomy): domain Eukaryota; kingdom Metazoa; phylum Chordata; class Mammalia; order Rodentia; family Bathyergidae; genus Fukomys; species Fukomys damarensis. Next base: position 9,154,068 of record NW_022900927.1, read on the forward strand.
CTGTGATTCTAATGGGCTTCCCTTTGCATGTGATTTGTTTCTTTTCTCTTACTGCTTGTAGTATTTTGTTTTTCTGTTGGATTTCTGGAATCTTGATTATTATATGTCTAGGTGTAGATTTTTTTTGATCGTGGCTAGTTGGGGTTCTATATGCCTCACTTATCTGTATGTCTAATTCTTCCCTTCTGTTTGGGAAGTTTTCTGTCATTAATTCTGTGAAGAGCTTTTTTATATCATTTGTGTTTTCTCCTGTTTTTTCATGAATTCCTATCAGTCTTATGTTATTTTTCTTTGTATCGTCTAGGAGTTGTTGGATTGATTTCTCATGATCCCTTACTGTTTTTAATAGACCTCTTTTTTCACGGTCACTGACTGCTATCCTATCTTCTATATCTGAAATTCTATCTTCGCAATCTTTTATTCTGTTTCGTACACTTTCAATAGAGTTTTTAATCTCCTGGATATCTGTTTGAATCTGTTTTATGGATTCCATTTCTTTCCTCTGTTGGGCATTCATTGTTTCCATGTCTTTCTTATGCTGAGTCTTCATGGCTTCTATCACAGTCTTGAGCTCATCTATTTTTTTCTCAGTTTCTGCTCTAGAGTCTCGAATCATGACTTCTATTTTGCTCATCATCTCTCTGGCTAGCTGGGAAATTATTTCTGATTTGAATTTTTCTAGAGCCTGATTGATCAATTTTGTTACCTCCTGTGCTATGGGTCCAGGGAGTCCTGTTGGTTCACTATCAGACTTTTCATCCTCATTTGTCCTACTATTTGCTATTGGTGAACTGGATATTTGTTTTTGTGTCTTGCTTAAGTGTTTTCTCATTTTTATTTTTATTGTTGGGTTGTCCTTCTTTAATTTCTGGGTATTACTTAAATCTTCCTAATATAGTTGCGTTTTAGCTTTTGAGTTCTAATGACTCATAGACATCCTCATTTTCATAATATCAGAGAAAAGAACTCTTTAAATCAATCACAACCCTTTATCCCAATTGATACATTCAGCAGCCCAATAGGATCAGGCACAGCTTGCAAACTGACCACTTGTGGTAGTCATTAATGTATCACCTTTAACTCATGTGAATTAAATTAATTTCAAGAAGCAGCCCATAATATGTGAATATGCTTTTCAATATAGCATCTTTACCATTTAGGATGGCGGGTTAGACTTAGAACGAGAGGATTAGGTAAGTGAAAGAATTGGAGCAGGTTTGAAGTGAATCCAGAGGATGTTGAATGACCTTACTATCTTTACAAAGCTATTAACTTCAGGGGAGATAGATAGAGTGCAGGAATAAGGACAAGAATATATCCCCTTAACAATAACAGGTGCTTGCCTTCCCTTGAAGGTACAGAGCCATGAGTGAGGTAAATTGACTGGAGAAAAGAACATAAAGAGAAACCCCTCCTAAAGAGAAAAAATAATAAAAGAAGAAGTCTGAGTTAGGGCAGGAGCCGGAATAAAAAGGGAGATGAGGGATAATATGGTGGAACAAGAGACTGAGTTGGAGAGAGAGGACAGAAAAAAGAAAGAAATTTTAGAGTGGAATGAGGAAAAGAAAAAAGAGAGAGAGAGAAAAAAAGAATTTGAAGGGCCTCTTTCAGACTGTCTCTGTTGTCATATTATACCACATGTACAGCCATATGCAGAACCAAATTCCCTGGTCTCAGCTAGCCAATGGCAGTTCCCCATGACTGAGACTGAACACAGTCCACAAGGCCTAACTTGAGTTTCCCTACCCTCAGGGTTGAACTCCACTCAGTTCTATTACAGGTTTCCCCTGCCCTTTCTTTAAAGATGTTCAAAGTTGGGAGCTCAGAAAACTACCCTTCATGAGAACCTATGCCTCTGCAGAGTTGATATAAGGACTGGCCCAATCGGGAGGTTTGAGAACGTGGGTGGGGGAGGTCGTGGGCTTGTTTCAAGGGCGCCCGCGTGGCTACCTTCCTTACTGGGTCTGATGTCGCGCAGTCCGGGAGGTCGCGCACCCGCCGGATGATCTCAGGCAGGCAGGCAGTTGAAGAGACCCCCTCCGGGGTCTTTGGGTCCTTACTGGGTCTGATGTCGCGCAGTCCAGGAGGTCACGCACCCGCCCGAGATGCACTTCTGTAGACTAGGTTTAGAATTTAGGGGCCAGGGATTTAGCTTAGTGGCACTGTGCCTGCACATGGTCCCGAGTTCAATCTCTGGTACGAAAAAAAAAAATCATTAGAATTTGGCACTCAGTCCCAAAAGGGCAGAAAGAAGTATTTTCAGTGATAGCTGTTGTGCTGTCATTGGGTATCATTGGGTCTATGTGGAAATTCATACCAGAAGACATGGGGATCCTGGCTGTCATGCTTATGTAGGTGCAGGACCGGGCATACAGCTGACCTCACATCCTGTAGGCAGTCTGTTTTAAAACAGTGCAGCTGCCTACTCTGTAGTTTCTCCAGATGTGCAATGGGAAAACCATACACTCTTCCTCTGTTCTTTCTGAGCAGTATAGAGTTGCCAATCAGATGCCTAAAGTACTTGATTAACTATTTGTTGTTATTGGAACATTAAAATAGTGAGAATAGTCATTAAGTGACAGCTGACTACTTATGCTAAATTATTTTAGCAAAATTATGTTATATGATTATGGATATTACTAAATATGTGAAAGATGAATTTAGCAATGTTTTGTTTGGAGTAATAGAATTGTGGTGCCAGTAAGGACTTGATGTATCTAATATTTGATAGAAAAAATAGGATAAAATAGGATAAAATTGAGGTTCAGAAGGATTTATAAAGAACAGAGTAAGAGTTTGTGTCTTGGGTGGGGGATTTAGCTCAGGGGTTCCACCACCTGCTTCGCAAGTGCAAGGTCCTGAGTAGTATGATTCCCAGTACCACCAAAAAAAAAAAAAAAAAAAAAAAAAAAAAAA
>NW_022900927.1:9157045-9179348 GCF_012274545.1 Fukomys damarensis
AAAAAAAAAAAAAAAAAAAAAAAAAGAGTTTGTGTCTTGAAATCAGAGATTGGAGTTATGCTATCACAAACCAAAAATGCCTCAGGAGCCCAAAAGCAGAAAGAGGCAAGCACCTCTAGAAACTTCAGAGAGACATGACTCTCACATCACCTTGCTTTTTTAAAAAAAATTTATTGGTACATTTTAGGTGTACAATATAATGACATTCATCATTGGGAATTTACACCTTTATGTAATCTATCTTGGTTCTTGCTTTTTCCCCATTTCCCTGCCCTCCCTTCCACTATTCCTCATTTACAAAGACTTTGTTTCCTTATTTTTTTCATTTTCTCATATTAATTCCATTCCCTTCTTTCCACCTCACTTTTAGATTTCTAACTTCCAGAGCTATAAGATAATATATTTCTGTTGGCTAAGCCATCTGGTCTGTGGTAATTTGTTATTGCAGCCATAGAAATACACAGATTGAAAATGTGTTATGAATAACAGTTTCTTTAGTATATGAAGTTCCAAATGAGTTTAAGTAACATCGTTTCTAGGATAAAAAAAAAATAAGAGTTTAGGTTTTGAAATCAGATGGTTAAATGCAAGGATCAGTTGCACCTTTTTCTGGCGATGGTGTTGACTTTGATTTCATCAGTAGCAGTTTGATAATAACAACAGCATGTATGTACTTTGAAGGGCCATTTGTAATGATTGATTAAATGAAGTAATCCATGGAGATTTTAAGTAGAGTGCCTGAAAGGTGACAGCCACTTTGTATACGTTGATATTATTGTTATGATGACAGAGGCCTGGTAGTGGAGACGGAGAAGATCTTTTGATTTCCCCAATTGGATAGTGAAAGAATTTGAAATAGAAACTTGGGATGCTGTCAGTCTACTGATGATTTTATTTCTATTCTAGTCATTCTAGGAAGCTGCTTACCCACACACTTTTAGGTTGATCTTCGTATACTGATTTTTTTCAAATGTTCACTATGTAGAAAACATTTAAGTAAATCTAATTTTCTTAGCTATGTGACATCCTCATAACTTTGCTAGATATCTTACCCAGTGATGAAAAACAATCTCCAAGGATTCAATAGGGAACCACGGCATTGTGTTTATACTTTGGAATAGGTTCGTTCCATTCCTCAGTTGCATTGGAAAGTCCTCAGAATTTACATTGTAGTGTGCTTTTATTAATGTATTTGATAAGTTTATCTCCATAATTATTAAAATATGTTGTTCTGCAATTGTCTCAAACTAGCATATGGAACCTACACAACTAATTAAGAAGAGAGAAAGGGGATTCCAGTTCAACACAATTAAACAAATACACATGCACTGATCTCTGACTTTCTGTATAATATTTTGTTTGGCCCTTAATCTTATGAATAAGATAAACACAAGTCCTTTTCTTAATAGAATGTTTAGTATAGAAGATAGGAAATGGTTAAAAAAGTCTATGATATATAGAATTCCAACCCATAAATGGAACATAACCAGTCAAGGAAATAAAAAGAAAATTTAGAGAAGAATAGCATATAATCTCTTTAAGAACAAACTCAAATACAATAAAACCACCAACAACAATAATCTTAAAAACTTTGGCTCTTAAAAGACATGGCTCTAATAAGCCTGAGCTCCAACAATGGAAGCAGCTGATCTGAAAGCAGGGGACCTTTTACAGGGACATCCTGCAGGAGAACTACAAGAACATTACCTTTCTGGGCAGTGGAGTGGGTTGTTGTTGGTGTTGGTGGTGAATATTGTGTATAGATCTGTCGAGCTGGGGGACATGAAGAATTTTAGTAAGTTCTGTTCCTATGGTCTCACTTTCCCTCTCTGGGATAACCAAACCTCTTTTCTTTGATATGAAATAATTTGATATCATTATTTGGATATTCGGGAGCTTCATCAAACTTGGAAAGCTGTGGCCATAATTGAAGAACATAGGGAACAATTATATTGTGCTCTGAATGAGGACTATCTGAGAAGAGGACAAATGGCTGAAGTGTAGGGGGAGTTTGGACACCAGTAGTGTGTCCAAGCCCGAAGGGTTAAAAATGAGAAAGGTGGCTTCTCCACCAGTCATGGTGAACTATACGCATGGTTGGGGATGCTGATGGGGGAACACATGGATTTCAAACTGGAAGTGACATGAAGAGACAGAGAATTGATAAGATAAGCTTGTAATTCACTACGTTTATCCCTTGTAAAGAGACAGCTATAGTAGAGTGGTTTTGAAAATCAACTCTGCATTCATACTACCTACTGTCAATTCCAGCTCTGCTGTTTCAGGCTGTATCACCCTGGTGAGAATGTTCAACCTTTGTGTATCTCACTTTCCTAGTCTGTAGTAAATGTGTGCCTCATGGAATGATTATGAGAATTAAAGAGGTAATACTCTGAGGACAATGTCTACCACACGGTAAGCATTCCATTAATAATAATCATTTTCTCATCAAGAAAAAGTCTTGAATATGAGTTGTAGAAAAAAGTTACATTTTGCACACCTGAGTTTTGTCAATTAAAATAATCTATTCTCTGCAGAGTGAAAAAGGAAAATTGTAAGGAGCAAATAGTTTGATATGTGGCAAAGCGAATAGAAAAGCAAAAAAAGTAAAATATGTCTGCAATGTTGGCAAAATAGTTGCCAGCCACATTGATTTAATTTGCTGTGGAAGAGCAAGGAAATGAAACAAAATGAGAAGAATGTTGGTGCTTTATCCTGTGTTATTTTGAAGCTCTTTTTTTTTGTATACAATCAATAAGAACCAGAAATACTGAAATAGCAAGTGAAAATAAGCTTTCTATTTCTTTTCATTGCTAAAAAGTTATGTTACAAAACTATTGCAAATTTTACACTTGAGCTTTTGCTTAGACACTTAGCTGTTCATCAAAAATTATTCTTTGAACCTGGTATTCATTGAGCAGGGATTTAGAGATTAAAGAAGCATGGTTTTGCCATTTCATAGCAACTAGCCAGAATGTTCTGTAGAAGTTAGAGATTTTTGTTTCCTTGGAGGCTGCCCTCTAGAAAATAGCTTGCACAATTTTACTCTACTAGATCCTAAGTGATAATAGCTGCCATTCTTTATAACACACATATATATGAGGTGCATTTTTATACATTATTCTTGTATTCAACAAATTTATGTTGTGTCTGACATTGCTGTAGGTGTTAAAAATAAGGTAGTGAACAAAATTTATGGAAAATAGAGCATATGTCTTGGGTATATGGAGTATAGACAATAAACAAATGAGCAGATATATAATAAAATATACAAATAAATAAAATCAAGCAAAGAAAACAGATAAGGAGAGCTGTATATGCAGGTAGGGAGTTTCAGTTTTAAATAAGGACATTTGGGAAGGCCTCACTGAGGAGGGGATTTGTGGAAAAGGTGGAGGAGCAAACCCCATGGCTTTGTAAGAGAGCGCTCCAGACAGAGAAAATTGAATGTCCTAAGTTCGTGAGGCAGAAAGATGGCAAACTGTTTATAGAACAGCCAGAAAGTGCTAGAGCAGAGTGGGTGGGCAAACAATGAGAGATTTGATCAGAGACAGGTAGGTGGAACCTTGAGATTCCCTTCCTCTAGGTGGTCATGGAAGTCCGTTGTGATGGTGTGGTGTGTTGTTTCTTTGGAAGATCTAGAGACAGCAGATATATTTCTGGATTAGTTTTTGTCCCTTCAGAAGGGTTCTTTAATCAAAGTGGTGTTTGACTCTAGTTTGAGATTCCATGATATGAAGCATGGAGCATGGTACTCATCACATAATTGCACCTCCACAATTATCTGTTGAATAAATTAGGAGAATGAGCCTGAAGACTAAATGATTTGTGGAATTCTGAACAAATTACTTGACTTGTCTATGATTTAGTTTGCAAACTGAGAACTTTTCACATTTTTGGCTTGTATGATTATAAAAGATGGCCAGACTTTCCTTCCAATAAGTCCCTTACTGTGAGCGGAAATATTGAGTCAGTTTACACAGGGTAAGGATATGGATGACCTGAACTCCCTCGTGCCACTCCTCTACCTATTAACCTGCTCACTCAGCAGCCCTGTCTTTCTCTTTGCCTACTCAGTTCCTGTCTTTGGCCAAGATGGTAAAGCTGGAGATGGAGGCTGGCTCTGGCAGAGTACAGAACTCTCGGGGAATTTGTTCTGCCAGAGGATTGGATGATATGTGTGAACAGACACTTTGGCTTAGCTAATGCTGAGTTTGAGTGCCTGCCAGACTTTTAAGATACTAACATAAACTTATCTTGTTCTGAAGCCATGCATCCAGGAAAAGTGGCCTGGACTTTCTATAGCAACTACATGTTCATCAAAATGAAGATTCTCATGACAATAGCTAAACACTAGCAAGACTTGGATGTTAAGACTTGGAATTGCTGTACCTCGAGGCCTGAGCTTAATTTTGTTCAAGGTGAGGGTTACAATAACAATATAGCCTTAGAAAAAGAGGTTTATTTTGGTGATAACAGAGGCAAAATCAAATAAAAGTCTTTCTTTGAAAATGGAATTACTAGTGACATATATTTACTATCTGTGCAGTTAGTTTTACAGGATGATGGGAGAAATCTGATGTAAGCAAGGCTGATTTCTGGGTGTAATCAAAAGTATCCTGGCCTTTAGCTCTTCAGGAGACGGTTACTTATCTCCTAATGCTAGGCAAAGCCCTATCCTTTAATAGAAACCCGTAAACAAGGCCAGAAGCCAGCAGACCAGCTGGTTCCATGTGGATGCTTCATTCTATTCAGATGAACATTAAGTACTGAAATTCACTGGCAAAAGCAGCCAGCGCCCGCTATGTTTGACTATTGGCAGTTAAAAATAAGGGCTGCGTGCTGGGATAAGCTTTTGAACTGATGACTCATGGCTCTTGGACACATACATTTGATAAGCCAGTAACTCAGTCCTGTGCTCAGAATATTATATATGTATTTTAACCAGCAAGAACTAGTTCACAGTGCTATTTAGTTAACTTTCTCCACATTTCCAGGTTTCTATGGTATTTCTTTGGACTGACTTTCATTACCATTATTTTGCATTGTGATAACTGAGTCACAAAGGGGATGCAACAGAAATAGGCCAACCCTGATGTGGCATAGTTGATGTGACTACAGGAAGAACTAGCATTCACACTTCATGCCAAAGTAGACTTGATCTTCAACAGTCCTGAGTGAGATAAGCATTAATTACACTGTTTGTGATAGCAGGTACAAGGAAGCTGTGTCTGGTCCTGGAAAGCTCATGGGATCTCAACTCACAGGGCCTAGCTTGTTTCTTTTCCTTTTTTGAGGTCTCACTTATATAGTTCTGTCTGGCTTTGAACTCACTATGTAGTCCAGGCTGTCATCGAACTCACAGAGATCCTCCAGCCTCAACCTCTCACTTGTTTCTTTTGGCCATGATTTCTCTGGATCTGTGTTTAAATATATACTTTTATTTTTATTACAGTGTTTCAACTGAGTTGTGTGAATAGTTCAAAATGTGTGCTGAATACAAGCTAAACCATATGGCCTCCCTTGTCCTCTAAATTGGCACTGTTCACTTTCTGCTGTCAATAAGCAATGGAAAGAAAGGAACCTTTGCTATAAAAGTTATCATTTCATACTTATTGTTCTTTCTCTATGTGATACTTAAACATTCTGACTCTTTAAATTTTTGTCTTCATGCTATTTTAATTTACATCAATCTCCTTTTATCTACTTGTGCTCTTGTAGTCTAATTCTGCTTCCAGAACTATTGTTATTTATGTTGTCCTATTGTTAGGCAAAGTTTTATAGATAAAAATCTTAAAGTTTTAGGCCCTCTCAAACCACATGTGAAATAAGGGAGGTATTATGATGCGTATTTGGTTAAGTAAATCTGAGGCTCTTTGCCTTGTACCCTAAAATCGAAAGTGAAAAGTTCTGATCATCAATGTGTAATGAAAGGAAAAACAAAAAGTTGAGAACCACTGACTGTTATCCCGGATTTTGTAATAGGCAGCAAAATATGAGAGAAGATGCTGTTGCATGTATTCGTAGTTTCCTGCTGTTCATTGCTCAGTAGTATTCCATTGTGTGAATTTACTACGCTTTACTTATCTTTTGCCAGTTGGTATTTGGGCTTTTTCTAACAATTGGCTAAAGCTATTATAAACATTGAAAAATGCGTATTTTTAAAGAGACAATGTTTCATTTCTTTAGGGCAAAAATCCAAAAAAGTAGGCAAAAACCTACTTTACAAGAGGCTCTGGGCATTTTTCCAAAAAGCCTGTACCTTTTGCTTCCCACTAGCAAAAAAATGAGAGCTTCAGACATATTACATCCTGTTAGCCCTGGGACTTGTCAGCCTATGCTTTAGCCTCTTCAGTAAGGATGCATATTACTATAGTTTTAATCTGGATTTCCCTAATGACTACTGATTTTGGCATACTTTTCATCTACAATTATTTATTTGTTTGCTATCAGTATTATTCTTTTTGGTAAAGAACATATTTAACTATCTTATTTTTTAGTTGAAAACTTTTGGTATTTCTAAATTGTGAGTTTTCATGTAGTCAGAATACAAGTCCTTTACTAGATATATTTTTGTAAATATTTTTTTCTATTCTGTAGCTTGAATTTTAATTTTAATCACCTGAGTGGTATCTTAAAAAAAAAACTAGTAGTTTTAAAATTTGAAATACAATTTATCAATTTATTTCTTTCAGTATATGGACATTTTTTTTTTTAAGAAAAATGCTTCTTTTGGTATCGGGGATCAAACTCCAGACCTTGTGCTTGTGAGACAGACACTGTTCCACTGAGCTAAATCCCCAGCCTAGGAAAATGTCCTAATTCCAAGTCACAAAGATTTTCTTCTAAAAGTTTTTGTAGTTTACTTCTTACACTTAAGTTTATAATCCATGTCAGTTTAATTATTGTATATAGTACATGACGGTCAGGATTCCTTTTTTCCCTCTCTCCCTCCACTATGAGATGTCCAATTATTCAAGGACCATTTTTAAAAGATTATTCTTTACCCATTAAAATGTCTTGGCACTCTTGTAAAAATTGTGTGCTTATTCTTCTGTTGTTTTAATTTCATTAATTTATGTGTGTGGCTTCATAACACTTTATATTGGTAAGTATAACTTTAAAGTGTAGATTTAAAATCAGATATTAGGATTCTTCCAGTTCTCTTTTTTGAAAAAAATATCCTTTCTATTTCTTTTTATTTTCCAGATTAACTTTATAATCAGCCCATCAGTTGACGATCCTCCTGAAATCTTGAAAGATTTTCTTGAATCTTTAAATCAATATGAAGATCAATACTATTTTCTTATTTATGAGCATGGTAGATCTTTTCATCCATTTAGGTCTTATTTAATTCTACTTTTAATTCCAAAATTCTATAATTTTTAGTTAAAGTTCTGCTGTGTTTTGTTAGATTTCTTCATAAGTGTTTTATGATTTTTTTCCTGCTGATGTGTATGGTCTTTAAACAACCTATATTTTCAATTATTCTTTACTAATATTAGAAGTATGATTTATTTTTGTATATTAATGTGTCCTGAAGCCTTGCTAAACTCACTAGTTCAGATAGTTTTTTCATAGATGCTTTGGGAATTTTCAAATGAGATGACCATATCATCTAGGGAAACTTTTATTTCTGCCTCCTAGTGTGGAAGACGTTTTTTCTTGCCTCTTTGACTGGAACTTCCAATGTACTGTTATTAGACTCATCATAGTATATTTTTAGATGTACTTATTAGTTTCAGGAATTTCCTTTCTATTTTCACTCTGCAGAACAATGTTTATTTTATCATGACTAGTTGTTGATTTTGTCAAATGCTTTTCTTGTATCAGTTGATATGACCTCATGAGTTTTCTTCTATAAATTATAAATACAGTGATTGAATAAATTAATTTTAAAATAATCAACCTTGCATTCTTATAATGAACCTACTTAATTGCAGTTTAGTATTTGTTTCATGTATTGCTAGATATGATTTATAAGCCTTCTAGGTTTTGCATGCTCAAAGGTATTTTTATGTCTATCTTCTAGTTTGTTTCCTTCCTCCCTTCCTCTGACTCCTGCCCTCCCTTCTTTTCTGCCCTCCTCCATCCCTCTATCTTTCCCTCCTCCTTTCCTTCCTCTTTTCCTCCTTTTCTCCCTCTCTCCTTCTCTCCCTTTATTCTTTTCTGTCTTCTCTTCTTTCTCCTCCCCCAACTTCCCTCCTCCATACTGTCTTTGTCCGGTTTTGGTATAAGAATACTGCTAGTCTTACCAGGGATTTGGCTCAGTGGTGCTGCACCTGCCTTTGCAAGCCCAAGGTCCTGAGTTCAATCCCTGGTACAAAAAAAAAATACTGCTAATCTCATAAAAAAAAGACTGCTCCTATTTTGTTACCTGGAGAAATTGTGTATTAACTTGTGTTATTTCTTCTTTATATGTTAGGTAGAATTTAGCATTGAACCTATATGGGAGTGAATGTTAGCATTGATGAAGAGACAGAAATTTAGAAGTTTTCAAATATAAGGGTAGATTTTTTTTTGCCCTTTAATTGTCACAGTATTTCTCTAGGCAACTGCTTTATATATGTTGAGGCTTTCCTGTTAGGTACATGCATTTTTATGGTTGTCATGTCTTTTTTATGAAGCAACCCTTATATTATTAATATACCTCCTTAATCTCAATAATTTTTCTTGATCTAAAGATTACTTTTCCTCCTAAGTATATAGACAGTCCAACTTTCTTTTGATTTATATTCACATATTCACATAGGATATCTTTTTTCTATCCTTTAGCTTACCTTGTTATTTTATAATTCTTTTTGTACTAGGGATCGAACTCAGGACCTTGTGCTTGCAAGGCAGGTGCTGTGCAGCTGATCTTGTTAAATGTGAAGTGTTTTTTATGCTATTTTTTCCACTTTTATTAAATATTCTATATATTTAAATGTTCAGCTGCACACATAGAGTATACATTTTCAATGGCTATAAACAGTCTTGAGACTGAAATTGGACTTAATCTTGAACTTATTGTATAGCAGAAAATATAATCTAGACAGTTCCAAATATGTTGCAGTTTATTTTTTCTGTATCATCTAAAAATAAAAGTCTAATCACCAAGTTTCATCTATTTATTTTTCTATGAGTTTCTATTTCTTTCACTTTTATCACATAAGTTTATCTCCAAAACTTTTAACTCTTAAAACTTTTGTTTTTAAATTGATAAACAATTGTACATGTTTAAGGAGTACAATGTGATATTTTAACCTGTGTATGCATTGTGAAATAAGCCAATTATCACGCGTATCACCTGCATATTCTTTTAAATTAATATTTGCTTGCAATACATAATAGTTACGTGTTGTGAGAAATTAGTCCTTATACATCCTATCCTGGTCATTTTAACAACTCTTCCCTTTTCATCCCCAAAAGCCTACTTCCTTATTTCCTATAATCTCTCCTTCGTTTTGTTCTTTAAATTATTTATATTTTAGGCATCTCATATGACTGAAACTTCTGTGTATGATCTATTTCACTTAAAATTAATACTCTCTAGATGCATTTCCCTAAAAATGACTCAAATGTATCCATATTTATGCCTATATAATATATTATATATAATAATTATATAATGCACTATAATATATACTATATAATAATAAAATATTATGTATATATAATATATATATTCACATTTTCTTTATCCATTCATCTGTCAGTGCACATCTAGGCTTTTTCCATAATGCAACTGTTGTGAATTGTGCTGCTATAAACATGGATATGTTTGTATCCTTGTAAGTTAATGCTTTCACTTTTTCAGGAAGAGAGCTAAGAGAGATATAGCTGAGTCAAATGGAATTTCTGTTTTTAGTTTTTCAGAGAATCACTAATTTACATAGTGGATGTTCTAGTTTACATTCTCACCAACAATGTACAGGTGTTCCTTTTCTCCACATACTCATCAGCATTTGTTGTTTTTAAGTGATTAGTGTCAGCCATTCTTGCTGGAGTAAGATGGAATCTCAATATTGTTTTGATTTGCATCTTCATCTGGCCAAAGATGCTAAACATCTTTTAAGGTACTTGTTGGCCATTTTTATTTCTTCTCTTGAGAAGTGTCTGTTTTCCATTTTGTGACTTTGTCTTTTGCTTTTTGGGGTATAATGTTTTTGAGTTCTTTATATATTCTAGATATCAGTACTCTGTCAGAGGATTCACAGGCAAATTTTTTTTCCCATTCTGTAGATTGCCTTTTCATGCTATTTATGACTTGCTTTGTTGCATGAAGCTTTTCAATTTGATATAACGGTATTTGTTGCTTCTTGGAATTATTTATTGTGCAATTAGGATTTTGTTCAGGAAGTTCTTACCTATGCCTGTTTTCAGCAGATTTACTGTTTCTGTTTTTATATCTAGGTCTTCGCTTTGCTTTGATTTTAGTACTGGGTAAGAGATATGGATCTTTTACACATGCATAACCAGTTTTCCAGCATCTTTTGTTAAAGAGGGTTTTTTTCTAGTATCTATTTTAAGCTTTTATTTGTCAAAGATCAGATGGCTAAAGGTGAATGAAGCTATTTCTTTGTCTTTGATTCTATTTCATTGGTCTATTGGCCCATTTTTGTGCCACTATCATACTGTTTTTATTACTGTAGCTTTATAATGTAACTTGTAATCGGTATTGTAATACCTCTTATTTTGCTTTTTTTGCTCGGGATTTCTTTGGCTATCCTGGCTTTCCTCTAGTTCCATATAAAGTTTAGGATTGTTTCAAGTGGTTCTGTGAAGAATGCTGTTGGTATTTTGATTGGAATTTCATTAAATTTATGTATCTTTTTAAATAACATGGCCATTTTGGTAATATTGATGCTGATTATCCAGGAACACCAGGTGCCTTTCCATGTTCTGATGTCCTCTTTACTCTCCTTCTTCAGAGTACTACTGTTTTCATCGTAGAGGTCATTCACCTCTTTGCTTAGGCTGATTGCTAGGTATTTACTTTTTCTTTTGGAGCTACTGTGAATGGGAATTTTTTCTTGAGTTTTTTTTCTCAGTAGATTAATTGTTGATGTACAAAAATGCCATTGATTTTTATGGGCTGATTTTGTATCCTGCCGCTTTGTTGAATTTGCTTACTGGTGCTGAAAGTATTCTGGTGGAATTTTTGGTCTTCTACATAGAGGACCATAAGATCTGAAAATAAAAGTAGTTTGACTTATTGCTTCCCTATTCATATCCCTTTTACTTCTGTCTCATGCCAAATTGTTCTTGCCAAAGCTTATAGTACTATTTTGAACAAGAGTGGTGAGAGTGGGCGCCCTTGTCTAGTTCCCAATTTTAGAGGAAGCACTTTTAGTTTTTCACCATTTAATATAATACTGTCTGTGGGTTTGTCAAAAATGGCTTTTATCAGTTTGAGATAACATCCTTCTATTCCTATTTTCATCAGTTTTTTGTTTTGCTTTTTAAATTTTTGGTGCTGAGGACAGAATCCAGGGCTCCACACTTGCTAGACAAGCATTCTACAACTGAGCTAAATCCCCAGCCCCTTCATCCATTTATTTTAAATCATAAATGGGAGTTGAATTTTGTCAAAGGCTTTTCCACATCTATTGAGAAGATTATGTAATTTTTATCATTACTTCTATTTATGTGACCTATTGTGTTCATTGATTTATGCATATGTACCATCCTTGAATCCTTGGGATGAAGCTGACTTGTTCATGATGTATAATCTTTTCAGTGATGTGTTACATTCTGTTTTCCAGTGTCTTCTTGAGGATTATTGTATGGATCTTCAATGAGGATGTTGGTCTGTAATTTTCTTTGTTTGTTGAGTCCTTGTCTGGTTTTGGTATCAGGGTAATGCTGGCTTCAAGGAATGAGTTTGGAAGTTCTCCTTCCCTTTAAATTTCATGGAAAATCTTGAGAAATATTGAAAATATTGGAATTACAGTTCTTCTCTATAGTTCTGGTATAATTTGCCAGTGAGTCTGTTTGATACTTGACTTTTTTTCTTTTTTTAAACTTATTGATACATTTTAGGTATACAATACAGTTACATTCATCATTGGGATCTTGTACCTTTACATGACATGTCTTGGTTCTTATTTTTTCCCCATTCCCCTGCCCTCCCTTCAACCCCTCTACTCCTCCTTATTTACAAAGACTTTGTTTCCATTTTTCCTTTTTCTCATATTTTTCCTTTTGTTTCTTTCTTTCCCCTACCCTTCCCATTTCCCCTACGCCTTTAGATCAATAACAAATGCGGCAGGGGTTGTGGGGAGAAAGAAAGCCTTCTCTACTGCTGGTGGAAGTGCAGACTTGTGCAACCACCATGGAAATCAATATAGAGATACCTCAAAAAACTAAGACTAGAGGTCTCATTTGACCCAGCTATCGCTCTACTGGGCATCTTTCCAAAAGAATTAAAATAATCGTACCACAGGGATATATGCACATCCATGTTTATAGCAGCACAGTTTGTGATAGCTAAAACTTGGAAACAGCCCAATTGTGCATCAACTAGAGACTGGATAAGAAGATATGGGTTTTTTTTTTTAATAAAATGGTATACTACTCAGCTGTAAAGAATGAGAAACAAGAAACATTTATAACTAGATGGATACATATTGAAGCCATACTCTTAAGTGAAATAAATAGGACACACGTATAAATACTGAATAGTTTCTCTAGTGTGAGAAACTAAATGGGTAAATAAGGATCAAAACGTATGATTGATAATGAAGAAAAATCCTTGACTTTTCCTTTCTAGTAGAAGGTGTGTTTTGTTGTTGTTGTTGTTTTATTTTGTTTTACTGGCTCAGTTCCATTGTTATATTGGTCTATTCAGAATATCTTCTTTGTTCAATTTTGGTGAGTCTTATGTGGCTAGATATTTATTTCTTCTACATTCTCCAGTTTTGTGGAATGTGAGCTTTTGAGATAGTTTCTCTGGGCTTCATTGTTATTTGCTGTTTTTTTTCCCCCCTGTTCTCATTTCTATTTGCATTGATATGGGGTGTCTTCTTTCCTTCTTTTGGTACATCTGGCTAAGGGTTTATTGATCTTATTTCCTCTTTAGTAGAACCAGCTCTTTGGTTCATTAATCCTTTGTTTGTTTGTTTGTTTTGTCTTGTTGGTGGTACTGGGGCTCAAACTTTCCAGCTACTGACACACAGCTGTCAGCTTTAACCTTTTGGCTTTACGTCCATATTGTTAGTGATAAAGGACATCTCACACTTGAAAAGAATGGAGATAGGGTTTCTTTTCAACTTCAGAATCTTAGAGCCAGCAAGTATCATAGAGGGAATGTCTTCTTCCCTAATGACAGGATTTTTTTCTTTAAGCTAATTCTAGATGAGTGTTATGTATATATGTTTGAATTTATTTATTTGTTTATGTATTTATTTATTGGTACTGGTCCTTGTGTTTGTGAGGCAGGCATCAGAACCACTGAGCTAAATCCCCAGCCAATCCTTTGTATTTTTTATCTCAAGTTCATTGGTTTCTGCTTGGATCTTTATAATTTCTCTCATTTCATAAAAATTGGAAGGAAAATTGCTCTTGTTGTTCTAGGACCTTGATATGTAATGGTCTATTTTTCTTATGTACTTACTTAAAGATATAAAGTGCTCTCTTACAATTGCTTTCATTTGTCCCAGAGGTTTTTGTGTACTGCCATTTTCATTTGATTGTAGGAACTTTCATTTTTCCTGATTTCTTCTGTGACCCATTGCTTATACAGGAATGGATTATTTAAATGTGTTTTTGTAGTTTCTGCTTGCTGTTGATTTCTAGTTTCATTCTATTTTGATATGATAGGATGTAGGAGATTATTTAAATTCTTGTGTACAGGAATATTATGATTTCTTTTGTATTTATTTCAGCATGATTTATAGCCCAAGTTATGGCCAGTTTTGGAGAAAATTCCATGGGCTGCTAAGTATCCTGCTTTTTTTGGATGCAACACTCTGTAGATATTTGTTAGGTCTTTTTGTTCAGTGATATGGTTCAATTCTGTTATTTATTTGTTGAATTTTTTTCTTGTTTGACCTGTTGTGAGAAAAGCATTAAATGCTCTCACTATGATTGTATTGGTGTCTATTTATTTCAATACTTTTCTATTTTATGAAATTGGGTACATATGTATTTACAATTAACTCTTCCCACTGAATTGTTCCCCTTACCAATATATGGTGACATTCTGTAGCTATCAACCAGTTTGGTTTGAAGTCCACTTTGTCTGAAAATAGAAAGTCTACTTCTGCTTGTTTTTGGGCTCCTATTACATGGAGTATAACTTTCTGTTGTTTCACTTTCAGTCAGTATGTTTGTTTATAAATGAGGTATATCTCTTGCAGGCCACATATAGTTGAGTTTTGTTTTTTGATCCAATGTGTCAATCTTTGTCTTTTGTTTGAGGATTTAAGACTATTTACACTGAGTGTTATTATCAATGAATATTTGTTCTTGTCATTGCATTATTTTCTTTCAGTAGTGATTCCTTTCCATTTTACTTTTGTTTAGCTACTCAGTCTTTCCTTTGGGATCCTTGGTGATGCTGTCCTTGCTGTCTCTGTTTAGCACTTCTTCAATTATTTTCTGTGGTGCTGGTTTTGTAATCATAAATTTCTTTAGATTCTCTTGTGGTGGAAGGTTTTTATTTCTCTGTCAATCTTATTTCTTTGTTGCATTCTGAAACACAAGCCACAGTAAAGCTCTCCTCCTTTAACTTGTGGGTATCAAGTATTGTGTCCCTGTGATGAGGAAAGCAATTAAAACAAAGTGTTTACTAAAGCAATCAATTTTATCATGAATGGTTTTTAAAATTCAGACAGTTGTTTGTGTCTTCTTTGAGCTCATTCAACATCTTATTAATTATATCCATTTTCTGCTTATTTATATCCTCTTGAGCTCTTGAAGATATTATCATTTGCTTGTTAACTCTGTCTCTGCACACATTTTAACCATCTGGTATTTGACTTTTTTTGCCTGAAACTTCCTTCACTTCTGTGCTCATGAGTTTTTGGGGAATTATATATTTATTTATATTCATTAATTTTATTGCTACATTTTAGGTATACAATATGATGACATTCACCATTGCAAACTTGTACCTGTACATGAAGTATCTTGATTCTTATTTTTTCCCCATTCCCCTGTCCTCCCTTCAATTCTCCTCTCCTTATTTACAGAGACTTTGTTTCCATTTTTTCTTTTTCTCCCATTTGGGGAATTCTATAATTTCTGAGGGATCTTATTGCCTTGTTTTCTTATATTCCTGTGTTTTTGTGTTGAATGTTGCAGGTCGTTTGAGGTGGAACAGTTTGCCAGTGTAGTAGAGATCCTCAGCACTGAACTGCATGCGGAGAACAAATATGGGCAACATCAACATCTGAAGAACCAGTCATATATGGATACATAACTAAGATCTTGTTTAGCAAGTTTTCTACTCTTTCAAATATGCAGGAATAAAAATATTTAATAATGGTAGAGAAAGTATTGTGAAGTAGAAGATGAAAGAAGGAAAAAAAAGGATTAAAAAACTAATAGAACAGAAATTGAGAAAAACAAGAATAAAAAGAAAGAGGGAGTATAGTTTTTGATGACATGATTTTACACCCTTAGCAGGGAGGAGAAGAAGGGATATTATTTTTATACCTTAGAAGGGAGAATGAAGAGGGGTTTGAGTTGAATATGTGTGGGAGCAGAGGGAAAGGGTACAGGGAGTTTTTTTTAACAAATAGGACAATATTTATGGAGATTGTATTTCATTTATAGACTAGCAGAAACCGTATGTTAGAAGACCTAAACAATGACCCTTAGGTCAATGCAAAACAGTAGAAACACAAACAATAGTCAACAGTCATATATAGCTGTTCATAAACATTCAGCCCTCATATGTGGAATTAAAGTGTTTGTAAATGGAGAAGGGAGGAGGGGGTGAAGGGAGGGTAGGGACAAGCGGAAAAAATGAGAACCAACACCTGTTATGTAAAGGTACAAGATCCCAGTAATGAATGTAACTGTACTGTATACCTAGAATGTACCAATAAACTCAATAAAAAGAAAAAAAAAACAAGAAAAAGAGAAGAGCATAAGGGTGCTTTTCAGTGCGTGAGTGCAGGAGTGAGGGAAGAAAGTGGGGGAAGAACTTTAAGTGGACAGTGAAAGAGGATAAAGGGAGACTGAATCCAATTAATGACCTAACAGAGACACTAAGTTTAGAAGTCCTGTGAAACAACGCTTAATGAAGGAGGACCCAATGTGAGATGTTAAGATATTGTAGTATTTTAATTAATTTTAATAGTTTATGTATAAAAGAGGAGAATAGATAGAAATGGAGAGAGGAAAAATAAAAACAAGAAAGAAAATAAATGCAAAGGGGAAAAGCCATGAGCTAGAAGGAGATGTATAGGGGAAAGTAATTATGGTAAGAGAAGATCAGATTGTAGATGGGAGTTGAAGGGAGAGGTACGGAGAGTGTATCCAAATGCTGAACTAACAGTCAAGCAAGGTTAGATAACACCCAGAAACAACCTTTGAAGTTGGCCTATGTGGCTTAACTACATGGAGTGTTATATAAGCAACAGTGGAAAATTTATGCACATAGCTGTAACTGTGCACACATATATACAAAGGCCTGCCACTCAAAAAATCAAAGAAACACACACACACACACAACACAAAGCAAAATCCACACACAGTATGCTGTGCTCTGGGGACTCTGGTGTTTTCAGAATGTTAATGGGTTGCCAGCACTCCTTTCACTGACAGGAAGCAATTATAAATTCCAGGTTGTGATTTTGCCATGGAATCTACTTGTTCTATCCCATTCAGACTCCAGAACTCTTCCTGTTTGCAGTTAATGTGTTAGTTTCATCCATCCTTTCTCTGGCAACTTTGGTGGTCCTCTGTGGTCAGGCAGGAGGCAGTAACCCCTCCACTGAATGCCATTCTGATGGCTTCTCTCTGCCCTCTTGATGTTGAAAAAGGTGTGGAAATGGATTTCCTATGGAGTTTTCAGAGTGGAATTTAGCCTAAGTCAGTGGTAGGTCTATGTCACGTGTGTTATTTGTTTTTCTTTTAAGGCAAAAGATGTTAATGTATGAGTAGTTTTTTCTAAACTAAAACCTCACTATTTAGGCTTAATTGCAGTATTCACATTTTGCCATAAAGTTGGCTTGCAGTTTGGGCATCACTGGCCTACGCTGTCACTGGCCATCACCATCAGTGCCCTATGTCAATATTTTGGGGAGTCTGGTGTCAGATATAACCTATGCAATGGTAAGATCATAAATTTGTATTGTGTCAAGCAACCAAATTGTGAAAACTTGTTACAAGAGCAATAGAAAACTAATGAAACTATCAAACACAATTTATGTATGACTTAACAGAAGAATAGTTTAGTATTATTGCTATGATATTTACCGGTTTTGCTTTTTCTTCATTTTTACTACACCAGTTATCTTTCTGGTATTTTCTTTTTGTCTGAAGAACTACTTTTTAGCAATTCTTTTAGAGAAGTTATGCTGGAAACCAGTTTTTCAAGGGGTTATTCATCTCTACTCCTGAAAGATATTTTCAGAACACAACAGATTTCCTTGAACACTTACAAAAAAAGTTCCACTTCCTTCTTACCTCCATAGTTTCAATGAAAAGTCATGATTCATTACAATTATTGTTACCCTATATGTAATGTGTTACCTGATGCATTGAAGATTTTTCTTTGTTGATAGTTTTTTATTTTCTATTGTTTTCAGTGGTTTTATTATGAGGTGTTCACTTGGCTTTCTTTAGGCATGTCCTGCTGTAGTTTTCTGAGTTCTATGAATCTATAAGTTTACATCCTTGGCTAAAGTGGGGAAATCAAAGCCATTATTTTTGGAAATATTTCTTTTTTTCTGGAATGTTTTTCGTCCCCTTTTGGTATTTTGTTGACTTCTTAGTCATCTACATGCTGCTGGTGAGCACATTCTGTCTGCTGTTTTAAAATTCAGTTGTATTTTCCAGCTCTGAAATTTTCATTTGCTTCATTAGTTATATTTTCTGTTCATTTGATACCTTTTTTGTCTTTTCATTTATTTTTAGAGAATTTGCCTTTATTTTTGTGGAATTTTATAGTAGCTTCTTTAATATCATTTTCAGAACATGTATGTCCTCATATATTAGCTATATTTTTCTCATGTAAGTTAACTTTTTCTTGGTTCCTCACATGTCAGATGATTTCAGGTTATATCTTGAACATCTTAATGTTTTGTTATGAGACTCTGAATTTTGTCAAGTACTAGGGAAAATGTTGAATTAGAAATATTTAGGCATGCAGTTGATCCAGTTGGATTTAGACTGAAAGTTTTGCCTCGTTTTCTTTTATGTGGCTTAAACACTTTGTATTTCTGTTCACATCTGTCCTATGCGAGTACCGCCCAGAGGACAATCTGCGACATGGGTAGTAGTCTAGTTCTTTGAAATATTACAAGAAGAGTGATCCTTTAAACTCTGGTTTTTCCAAGATCACCTGCTACTATCTAATTTTCAGAGTCCTCAAAAACTCCATGCATTTTTGTTGTATTTGATGGCATTTAGTGGGAATAAAGGGTCTTTATTCTAGAAGTGGAAACTCATGTCATTCTTTAATGTTTGAAAACTTTAAAAAATATTTCCTATAACACTGTCCATTCCTGTTCTCTCTAGTCTCTTATTCCATATCTCTCAGTGGACATGTGTTGGATCTTTAACACTAATATTTCTCATTCTTTAAAAGCCAGTCTTTCCATGCTGTCAATAATACTCTCAGATCTGATTTTTTTCATTTTCAATTTTTGTTCAATATTATTACCTACATTTTTACTTCTCTTTGCTATAGCTAATGGTTGTTATTAAAAGCTAATATTACTTTACATATGCTTATATTTCTAGAAGTTCTTTAAGTATTACTTTTTTTGCCTTTAGAGATATCGCCAATCATTTAAAAAATACTTGAACTATCACATTTTATATTCTGACCTCATGAGATACTAATTCTCTTTTTTCTGTGTGTTTTCTGGGTAGCTTTTATGGCATTTTATTATTGTTGTTATTATTATCACTGTTGTTGTTGCTAAGCAGAAATTTTCCTTTTAAATGGCATATGTTGGAGGTCACTTAAGAGAACTTTTGTTTTTGTTTTTGTTTTTTTGGAGACAGAGTTTCCCTGTGTAATTCACACTGGCATTGAACTCACTTTGTACCACAGACTGGCCTTGAACTTGTGGTCATCCTTCTGTCTAGCCTTTGGAGTGCTGAGGTTACAGGCATGCACCACTATGCCAAATTCAGAAGTTTTGTATTTGCTTCTTCAGAAGACCCTGAGAGATTTCTAATTTTAGAATTCCTGCACCAGTGAGAAGTATAATTTTGGGCCTTGTACCTGAGACCTGACGTATATTACAGATGATTTTTGTTTTCCACTTATGGTCATGTGCAGTTGGCAAGTATTTTTGCCACTTCTAGGGTCAATGTGAAAAGATTTTAAGGTTACTTTTCATAGATGGGACAATTCTTCCAAACTTCCTACACTTATCAGAGAGATCAGTAACACCCTCACCCTTTCTGACGTTCATAGTAGTTTGTAGTTTCTGGATCTGATAATGGATGTTAAAATCTCATTCTCTTAGCATCTGAAACCCTGTATTCTATCCTCTCCTAGTCGTTGTATCAGCTATTGCTTTGTTTGCCAGTCTCTGGCTATGTTTCTTTCTTTTTTTTAGTATCTGGGGATTTTTTTCTTAATTTAAATCTATTTATGGATAGAAAATATTGAACCTTTTATTTAGCTTTGATAAGTGTTTATGGGGATCCCTTCAAGGCCAGAAGAGTCAACTGTTTTAACTAGCCTTTTCATTTTGTGGCTAATACATAGTTTACTATGGACACTAACAAATGACCATTATAAAATGCAAACTTATTGTCTTACATTTCTCTAATTCAGAAATCTAAAATCAACCTCATTGGGCTAAAATTAAGGTAGTGTCAGCCCTGTGTTCGTTTCTGGAGGTTCCCAGGGAGACCTTTCTCTTTTCCTTTCCAGTTTCTGGAGGTTCCTCAACTTGTGGTTCTCTGTTCTTCCATCTTCATATGCACCAACATTAAGCCAAATTCTTTTCACATTATTTTGCTCTGATGTCTTCTGTCTCCTTCCTCCACACTTAAGGATCTTTGCAATTAGACAAACCCAGAAAATCCAGGAGAATATCCTTATTTTATGTTCATGGGATCATGAATCATAATTCCATCTGCAACCTTAAATCCCCATGTATGGTAGCATTCACAGGTCCCAGGGATTAGAACAACAACAACAACAACAACAACAACAACAACAACAACAACAAATGATATGGGGAAGATGGGGAGCAGTGGAAAGGAATATTATGCCTCTCACAATAATTGCAAGAAAAATGTAACATTGACTGAGATTCAGTATATGTTGATATAATACATAAGAAAACCACCACCTAAAAGAGTGATAATATTTTTGTATTCTAATTGAAGTAGTAGCACGGAGACTTGTAGATGGAATGTGAAAAGTTAGGTAGTCTATTGTATTCCATAGCACACCAATTTAAAGAACAGCAAAAAATTCTATAGTCAAAAGGCACACAGATACAATGGAATGCTGAATGGATGGGTATCTAGTAGGTAGAGAACCCAAAAGCTTAGTATTTGCTATAAACAAATCTCTAATTCCTGGAGGAATGATTTCCTTTGGATTATTTTAATTTGGTGTAGTTTTGAAAATTGGTGAAATTTTGTAACCATTTTTATTGCATGTAAGTACAGTAGACCTTTGACTTATGAAATCAATTCACTTGCCAGGGCCGGCTGTAAATCAAGTTGGTCAGATGAAGGCTCAGGCTTCACACAGCCTTCAAAGCCTCTTTCCTACATACAGGTAGATCTCAGTGTCTTTAGAGAGACCCTGACCCAGCATTTCTCAACTCACCCCACACAGGAAAGGATGTTGTAATGTTCCTTCCAGAACTCTTTAGGGGTTAAATCTTTAACTGAGATGATCTGGAAGCACAAGTGACCTGCGTTCGGGTCGTAACTCAAGACTTTGTAAGTTAAAGCTAAAATTCTGGTTGTAGCCTAAATTCTTCATATGTTAGGCTGGTCATAGCTCAAGGGTTCACTGTACTGGAATATTTCTTAATTTTTAGAAAATTAGACATAGAATTAAGCAGGTGGGACTTCTTAGTGAACATTTTAGTAACTGTAGCTCTGTAGAATCCAGTTGGAGATGTCAGAACCCACTAGTTTGGACACTAGTTTGGAGCTTAAGGAACTGAACTGGTCTTTGTAGAAATTACTAGTTTAATCACTTTTGAAACTCTTAAACTTTCCAAAATGGAAGTGGGATGTCTTTCCTAAAAATTTACCTAGAAGTTTTTAGGACTATGTTGAAAAATATTATTGCCACTAAAGTGAATATACTTTTTGCCTGCTAAGAAACAGATCACAAATGGCTCCACTTTTACGGTCCTGTGAATGTTGCAGGGCGAGAGTGTGGTTGGTGATGGGGGTGGCTCCTCTCTCGCGCCCGGACTCAATCTTTTCCTTCTGTTTATTGTCTTTTCTCTGTCTGCTCATTCACCCACCTACCTATCATCTAGCTATCCTGTCTACCCCAGTTCTATCCCTTTGACTCCTGCCGCTTTGTGTTTGTCTTAAGGCCCTGGGTTCTCAGCCTTGGGTTTGTCAGGGGGCGCACGAGGTCCCGGAGCTGTCCAGCAGCTACTGGCTAAGTTCTGTTTTGCGTTCCCGGAGGCCGGGATGCGCTCCAGCGCCCCGCCCCGGGCAGAGAACCTCTCCAGTAACCCTCACCCCAACCCCACACCGCTTCCCAGGCTCGCCACGCATCTCTGCCAGCCTCAGTTCCATCTCGGGCACTAGCATGCTTTGGCTGCCTTCCTCCCTACACCCCAGAGGAGGTGCCCTGCGCTCCGGGGCTGCTCCTGTGCACGAGTGCACGCAGCCTGCCCTCCTTTGCCTACGGGGCGGGCGAACGCCTGTTTTAGCCTTGCCTCCTGCGGCTGGGTGGTCCTTGCTCGAGGTCTTTCAAGACAAGCTCTAGAAATGAAGAGATGAAAGCAAGACCGCCCATCAACTTAGCACCTTGATCGTGATCCTTCAATCACGAGAGGAGATTGGTGTTGCCGGGTCGGTGAGGGAGGGCGGGCGGAGCACAGAGGCTGCAGAGGCTCCGGGGCTCGCCGGACCCGGCTGGGAAGCGAGGAGCCGGTGCGAGAGACGGACGCGGGGCTCTGGCCTCGCCCTGGCGGCC
>NW_022900927.1:9179571-9185211 GCF_012274545.1 Fukomys damarensis
TCCCGGGCGGAGCAGGTCCGGGGCCAGCCCGACCCCTCCCTGGGACCCCTCGGCCCACGCCGCCACCTGGGCTCGGTGCAGGAACGATGAGCGCATCGCAGGCTCTAAGTTCTCCACGCTCTCTGGGGGGCCGCCCTTTTCTTTCTTAGGCAACCCAATCGTGTTAATCCTCCGGATCAATAAATCTGACACAGCAGCAGGAGACGCAAACGCGATTTCCCCTCTTGATTCCAAGAACCTCTTCGATTTTTATTTCTATTTTTCAAGAGCGAGACGATGGACTGAGCACATGGACACCATGGAGTCTTGGGTCTTACTGAGAACATTCTGTTTGATCTTCTGTCTCGGAGCAGGTGAGTGGTCTCAGTGCCTGGGCGGGGAAAGGGTGGCTCCCGCCTCCGGGCTGGCAGGGATGCCTTGCTTTTCCGGACCCCAAGTAGGAGTGGGAATCTTGGAGTAGGAGGGGGATTCGGATTCCGATTTTTTTCTGTTCTTGCGTTGGAGACCGCGGGGCGGATCTTGTCCCTAGGCAAGGTCTCTGGGCTGAAGGGGGAACTTTGCATCGAGAGGGGTTTAAAGTAGGTCACGGAAATGGGACTGGGCGCACCGCTGTTTAAAGCGTGGCTGCTGATCTCAGGTAAGGCTTCCGCGGCAGAGGAGGGAGTAGTCTGTAGTCGTCACCTCCCAATAATGTCGTGAGGACGCGGGTCTTTGCTGCCCCGGAGGCAGAGGCTTATATTTTAACGGATTTTTTTTTTTCTCCTTCCTTCCCTTTCCTCCTCCCCATTCCCACCAGTTTGGGGGCTTGGGGTGGACCCTTCCCTACAGATTGACGTCTTAACAGAGTTAGAACTTGGGGAGTCCACGGCTGGAGTGCGCCAAGTCCCCGGGCTGCATAATGGGACGAAAGCCTTTCTCTTTCAAGGTATGACCCAGTGCGAGCCCTGGCGCGGTTGCAGTTCCGACGACCCCGGGAGAGGGAGGAGTCGGCCTGGCTGCTCCTCCTAACTTTGTGCAGCCTCAGGGATGACCATGTCAGAGCTGAGGTGCGAGGGGCCAGGGAGACAAACAGCCGCGTCTCTTTTTAAGTGGCTTGGGTTTTCTCTGCTCCTGTGCCCTCCTCCTACTCCCCCTCCTCCTCGTCACTTGTACTCTTGCCAATCTAATGGATAGTCCTTTAATTACCGAGTAGAAACTCCAATGGCAGATGGCTGATTTTGGAGACTGGGGAACAATGAATTAGAACACAGACGCCTCATTTGGGTGAAATTGATTTAGGTAGGAAATGAGAGCTTAATCTCAGTTAACACTGTATCCC
Source organism: Fukomys damarensis (assembly GCF_012274545.1). Classification (NCBI taxonomy): domain Eukaryota; kingdom Metazoa; phylum Chordata; class Mammalia; order Rodentia; family Bathyergidae; genus Fukomys; species Fukomys damarensis. The sequence goes on from NW_022900927.1 coordinate 9,180,890, forward strand.
TGAAAGTTTTAAGAACAGTGGTGCCCTACAGCAAGATATTTCTTTATGGGGGGTAGTTTTCTGGAAAAATTAATGGCTTTCAGTATTTTTACCACTGTATATCACAAACAATTATATTTGAGGCAAGACTCATCATGGAAAGATTGCCACTCTCCCCTTTGCACCAATGTCAAGGAAAGAAGGATATTCTTTTTAAATAATTCGAGAATATTTCAAGTAAAAATTAATCTAGAAGTGTACCTTTTGTCACCATCCATCATATGCTTAGGATTTTAAAACTTTTTTGAGGTCGGTGGACACTGGTTATGCACAAATGTTATCATTTCAAATTACAGTATACTTAAATGTGTTGCTCTTGGGAAGCAAATTTCAAAACAGTGAGCCTCCAACTTTGATTTCGCAAAGCTTTTGAAGATTGCTTGGTTCATGGAAAAATGTAATATGAATTTTTTAAATGTGTTTTTTCTAAATATGTACTAGAGTCACATATGATAAGGAATAGGTGGAGGCAAAAGAGAAATGGACATTGGTATAACATTTGATGAACCAAACCGTTGTCCCCAAACTGCCCAAGTTTTTTTTTTTTTTTCCATTTTGGGACCATGGCTTAAAAAAAGGAGTGCAACTCATAATTACTGAAGAGCTGGGTATGTGAAATGTAAGCACTCCAACAAATCTTGAAATAAAATAAGACTTGAATATTTCTCTAGTGCTGTCATTGCCTGTTTTAGCCAGTATGTGTCACCATGGACAGTAGCACCGGAGCTCACAGCTGGCAAAGAAGGAAATTGACATGTGTTGCATTTTATTGAAGGCAAGTTTGCCTTTAGAAGAAAGGGAAATGTAGCTTTCTGCTTTTTTTTAGTAGTCATTTTAATTTTCTTTCATTAGTATTTTTACTGTGAGAAATATTTATTACGCAGTTTTATTTACTTAATGATTTTTTTTAAAGGGTGGGTCTTGGATATTCAATCATTTAAAAACAAGGACCAAATCTAGTAAAAGATATGAAACTCAATTGTCAGCAAGATTTCAGATTTGAATAGGAATGTCATTAGGATTAAGCTTTTGGTTTTTTTGCTATGTATTATTTTTTTTTTAATCTCTGTGAAATGGAAGCAAAGTTATTCCAGGATCAACAATTTAAATAACTAGAAAGCTTTAAAGAATCTAAAGCTTCTAATAAGTGGCATTGATGTGATTTGTAAAATTTCCAATGATTCTTAAAAGTTTATTATTTTTCTTCCTAAATACCTATAAAGACTGCATGAACTGTCACAAATAGAACCCTTCGGGATTGTATATTTTATGAGACAAATGAACAATTAGATACCAGACAATTAAAATTTTATAGGAAATAGTTTTAAGGGACCAATGTCTTTTCTTGGTTAATTAAAATATTTTAAAAATATTTATTTCTATATCAATTAACAGTTTCTTCAAGATAGACATTATGTTCCAAATATATGAAGCACATGAACTGTGTTTTAAGTCATCTTCAGTAACTAGATATATCAGTGCCCACTCATGAGTTGGTTGTGTTTATTTCCCTTTTGAGCCCAATTTTTATACAGTGTAAATGCCTTTCAAATATAGTTTAGGACATTTAAAGATGTGGAATTTAATTTTCTGCCAAATTATGAACTTTATTTCAATAGCCTATCAGTCAGTAAGTATTTATTGCCTGCTGGGTTTTCATATGTTATTGGTGTGTTGATTATGCTGTGGTGACTTCTTTTATTCTAAGATCCGGATTCTGAAATTGTCAAGTGGGGCTTTGACTCTGCGTGAGAGTACTGCATTACCTTGGAAAGGTCTTTTTCTGTGTCGTTAAGATGGAGAGATTTTGTCAACAAATCAGTTCTCAGTCTGCTGCATTAGATTCCATGTGCTTTAGAAAGACAAAACATTCAGACTCTGAAGATTTTATGGATTCCATTTATAGTGAATTAAGGGCACTGCAGTTATTTTATGTAGTGTGTAAAATGTCATAGCAGGAATAGTAACAAATTACAAAACCTGTGAGATGCTCTCAGAATTCATAAGCATATCATGCAAGTTTCTTTGTGGCATCAAATAAGTTCTAAATAGATAGAAGAGATTTTTGTACTGTGAAATTTCTCCTCAATAACAAAACCATCTTCTGTGTTATAGCTTTAAACAAATCTCAACATATACTTTCTCAATGATTTTTACTTACTTAGTATTGTTTCTCCTTTTGTCTACCTCTTTCTCTTCAGTGATTTCAGAGGTGCATGCAATTTAGCACTCTACGAAACTGAATAATTTTGTAAATTGTTATGAAATACAAATTTACTATTACTTGATAGTTTATTATATGGCATTATAAACAAATGGAAATATATTTCAAAATTTTATATTTTTTCTTATTGTAACAACAACCATACAATCAGTAAAATATTTTAATTATTTCTGAATTTGACATAGGTATGTAGGAAATTTAATTAATAAGATACTAAGTTAGATCACTGCTTAATGAATACAGCTTTTGATCTGTGCCAATTACAATATTTGAAAGAAAAAGTGGGTTATAGTTTGGAAGGCACATAAATATTTTCTAGTAATCCCGAGCAATATAATCTCAAACATAGCCACAAAAATATACTTCTTATGCTTTCAAAAGAATAGAGGAGTGAGGGCTGACAAAAGATTTATGAAAGATTATAAATAATTCTGAAATGGTAAGGAATAATATCATTATAAATAGGATTTTACCTACCTTGTTTTAAAGTCTAGGAAAAACTTTTTCAAGACACTGATCATAATATTCTTTCCTCAGTGGGAAAAACAATAAGGGTTAGGAATGTGAGCATGCAGAATGAAAGTTCTAGGACTTTCTTGCAAAGTTAGCATGACTTTTAGATCTTTGATTTTTAACAATTCATTTGGCCAGGTTCCCAAAATTGATAGTTTCATCTGCATAAGAAAATTTCCTCTGAAGTGTTCATAGATTTTATAATCCCATTGATCCCCCAAACAGAAGCAAATAAAATCAAAGACATTCTTTTCCTGAGTGAGTTGACACTTTAAAATAAATGGGGGTAATTATTTTTAAAGAATTTAAGATTTAAAAGGAAAAAGTGTTCATAAGGTCTACGCTCATGCCAGTATTTGAAAACAGGAATGGACAAGGGGAAAAATGAGAACCAAGACCTGTCATGTAAAGGTACAAGATCCCAATAATGAATGTAACTTTACTGTATACCTAAAATGCACCAATAAACTCAATGAGAAAAAAAAAGAATACAGGAATGAAATAAAGCATTAGATAATGGACCATTGATTTTTGGGAGGCAAAGATGACTGCATCAAGGAAAGTGAGATGGCATTGAATATTTGTATTTGTTATAAGCGTTAGTAAGCATCTGTGAATTTAGGGGAGATGGTCATCAGTACCCCTGAGTAGAGTAGCACAGTGATTAAGAGAGACCTTATAAATCAGGTAGACCTAGGTAGAAATGTGACAATGATGAAAGTAGTTAATTTCTTTGAGCTTTAGTATCCTTAATTATATAATGAACATTGTTTTAAATGTTAAGCAAGTTATATTCATTCATTCATATAGAATACTGTTGTACAACTACTATGTTATGAGGTGTTAAGGCACATGAAGAAGGTAGAACCTAACCTTGCCTTTGTACTGCCTTAAAAATTGCTATTAAACAACTGTACAAATAATAATTTATCATCATTAAGATAAAGTATGTGAAAAAGTAAGGATGTAATGGGAATCTGTATTCTAGTTTGGGTGTCATGAGGTCAGGGAAATCGTCTTATGTAAGAGTAGTCTGGAGAAGAGAGGCTGCAAGGGTTCACAGAGGAAGAGAAACACAGGCAAAGGGAAAATTATGAGTGAAGGTGCCAAGCCTACAATGAGCATTGCACATTTGAGATGACAAGATAATAGAGAGTCTAGTGGTGTGGAGATACAGAGTTGTGTTATTAAATGAAGCAAGTGAGTAACGCAGGGACCAAGTTACATGGTAGATTATATTAATTTAGTAGAACTGAAAAGTTATTATTATACAAAGATTTATTGTGGTGGGGAGAATAGTGGTCCTCCAAAATGTCATATCTTGAAAGGTCTTTGAAAACCTGATAATTACATGTTAGGTGGCAAAGGGAAATTGAGATTACTAATCAGCTTAAATTTTTTAGATTCCACAGACAGGTGAGATCATGTGATATTTGTCTCTGTGTCTGAGTTATTTCACTTAACATATTGTATTCTAGGTCCATCACAGATGATAGGATTTCCTTCTTTTTAAGGCAGAATAGTATTCTACTGAATATATATATAT
>NW_022900927.1:9185288-9250394 GCF_012274545.1 Fukomys damarensis
TGTTGCTCCCATATTTTGGTTGTTGTAAACAATTGTGTAGTGAATGTAAGAGTTTTATATGTCTTTGACATGTTCATTTTATTTCTATTAAATATATACTCAGAAGTGGGATTTCTGGATCATATGGTATTTCTATTTTTAATTTTTTAAGGGAGCCTCTTGTTACCTGGAGGTGCAGCCACCAACCTTTTTATTCCACAACCATACTGTTTTGATACCATGGTTTATAGGATATTTTGAAATCAGATAATATGAAGCCTCTGGCTTAGTTCTTTGTGCATAAGATTTCTTTGGCAGCTGGATTTTGTGTGTGTGTGTGTGTGTGTGTGTGTGTGTGTGTGTGTGTGTGTGTGTGGTACTATTTGAATTTTAGGATTTTCCCCCCATATCTGTGAAAAAATGGCAGCTTTCTATTAATCTGACAGAAAGCCTGTAATAACTTACAAGAGGAAAGATTTATTTTGACTCACAGTTTCAGAGGTTTCAATCCATTTTGGGCTGGTTCTATGTTCTGTGGGCCTGAGGCAGGGTAGAACGTTATGGTGAAGGCAAACTGCCAAATTCCTAGCAGCCAAGAAGGAGAAAGAAGGGGAAAGAGCCAGAGAGGAAGGAGTGAGGGACCAGGAATAGATCCCAAGGTCCCCTTTCCATGACCTACTACTTTCAACTGGACCCCATCTCCTGTTTTTATCAACATCCAGTGATGGTATCAGAATATGATCACATTTGTGGGTTAATCCACTGATGAAGTTAGAACTCTCATGGTGTAGTTACTTCCCAAGGCCTGTTGACAACCAATGAGCATTTGAGGGATATTTTAAATTCCAACCACAGAACTGGATATCTTTCTATTTTTTTTTCTTCATTTTTTTCATCAAATTTTATAGTTTCCATAGTCTTTCCTTGGATCAATTTATGCTACTACAGTTATAGTAAATGATATTGTCTCCTTAATTTCTTTTTTCACATAATTTTTGTCAAAAATAAGGATTTTTGTATGTTTGTTTTGTATCCTGCAATTATACTTAATTTATTCATTAGTTGTGACAGTTTTTGGGTATGTTTTTTCAGGATTTTTTAACATATAAGATGGCCACTAAGAACTGAAATATTTAACTTTTTCCTTTTCAACTTGGATTTTTTTTCTCGTTTCAATTGCTTTTACTAGAACCTGTCAAATATAATTGTCAAGATTAGATATCTTTGTCTTGTTTATGCTTTGATGAAAAGGTTTTAGCTTTTAAATTTTGAGTATAGTGTTAGCTTTAGTTTAGTAATATGTTATCTTAAATGTGTTGTGATACCTTCTATACCTAATTAGTTGAGGATTTTTACCATAAATATATGTTAAGTTGTATCAAAAGCCTTTTTTGTGCATATATTGGAATGACCACACATTTTCCCCTTAAATATGTTAATTATAGATATCACATTTATAGATTTATGTTAATTATATATATCACATTTATAGATTTTACATTCTTGGTAAAAGTCCCACTTGATCATGGTAAATGATTCTTTCATGTGGAGTTGAATTTGATTTGCTAGTATTTTGTTGAGGAATTATTCATCTTTGTTCAGGAGTATTGGCTAATAATTTTCTTTTATTATTCTTGTCTTGCTTTGATAAATCTAATGCTAGAGTCATGAAATTAGTTTAGAAATATTCTCTCTTTTGCAATTTTTTGGGAGACTTTGAGAAGGACTGGTATTAGTTGTTCTTTAAATCCTTGGTAGAACTCAAACTGAGCCCATCGTGTTATGGGCTTTTTATGAGCAGATATTTTTTTATCTCTAATTCAGTTTCGTTACTTGTTATTGGTCTGGTCAGATTTTCTGTTAATTTAGTTTTGATACATTGTTTTTAGGAACTTATCCATTTTTTTTAGGTTACCCAGATTGTTCTCATATAATGTGCTTGTAGTAGTCTCTTAATGATGTTTTGTATCTTTGTGGGATCAATTGTAATGTCTTTTCTTCCATGTCTTATTTATATACTGAAGTCCTCTCTCTTTTTTTTTCTTTTTTAGAACAGTTTAAATTTATGTCAGTTGTGTTATATTGACAAATGAGGAACAAATCTTAGTTTGGTCTATCTTTTTATTGGTTTTCTACTGTCTATTTTATTTCTTTCTGTTCTGATCTTTATTATTTCACTCTTTCTACTAATACTTGGTACAGTTTTGTTATTTTTCTAGTTCTTTGAAGTGTAACATTAAGTTATTTTTAAATTTTATTTATTTATTTTTTTGTACCAGGGATTGCGCTTGGGTCCTTGCACTTGCAAGGCAGGCGGTGGCATTACTGAGCTAAGTCCCCAGCCTCTTTCTTATTTTTTTTTAATGTAGGCATTTTTTTACCTGTAAACTTCTCTTTTTGAATTGCTTTCACTGCATGTATAAGGTTTAGCATGTTTCACATGTACTCATTTATCTCTGGATATTTAAAAAAATCCATCTTCACTTCTTTAATTGTTCATTTAATTGAATTAAATATTGTATAATTTACATGTATTTTTGAATTTTCTGAAAACGTTTCTGTTATTGATTTCACGTCTTATACCTGTCTCTGCTGCTTTAACAAAGTATGTTAGACTGAGTAATTTATAAATGATAGAATTTTATTTCTCACATTTCTAGAGGCTAGAAAATGTAACATCAAGGCACCAGTAGATTCTGTTTGTGCTGAGGGGCATTTCTCATAGATGGAACCTTTAATACATCCCCATATAGCAGAAGGGACAATGCACCTAGGATGCTCCCTTCAACCGCTTTGTATGAATACCAATTCCATACATGAGGGTGGAATACTCATAATCTCATCACTTTCTTAAAGCTTTGTCTCAGAACTGTCACATTATTTGTTACGTTCCAACATATGAATTTTGGAGTGACACATGTACCAACGTTGTGTACACATGTACTAATAATACCATTGTGGTTAGAAAATATATTTGATGTGATTTCAAGGTTTTGAAATTGTGAATGTATTCTTTGGCCTAACAAATGATCTATCCCAGAGAGTATTTCATGATTGCTTGAGAAGAATGTATATTCTGATTTTGGATAATTCTGTACATATATCTGTTAGGTGTTAGGTGTATTTAGCCTTATGTATAGCTCAAGTCTGGCATTTTCTTATTGATTTTTATTTTTTTGGTCTGTGTGATATGTTCATTGCTGAAAATATATTATTGCAGTCTGTTACCATTATCAATTTGCAGTTTATTTCTCATGGTAAATCTATTAATATTTTCTTTTATGTGTTCACTTTTATTTAAATAGTTATTTTGTGTTTGTTGCATTTACATTTACAACTGTTATGTCCCCTTGATAAATTGACCCTTTTAATAATACACAGTGACTTTTTCTCTTTTTACAGATTTTTGCATTGACATGTTTCATCTGAGTTAAAAGTAGCCATTGATGTTTTCTGTTTTTCACTTGCATGAAACATCATTTTCCATCCCTTTACTTGTCCTTAAAAGTGAAATGATTCTCTTATAGGTAAAATTCACTTGAATCTTTTAAAAAAATCGTTAATCACTCTTATCTTTAGCAAACTTAATTCATTTACCTTGAAAGTAATTATTCATAGGTTAGGATTCACTAATGCTACTTTGTTAATTTTTTTGGTTCTTTTGTAGATCCTCTGTTCCTTTCTCACCTGCATCTTGCTTTGTGATTTGGTGATTTTTTTTCCGCTGATATGCTTTGATTCCTTACTTTTTATCTTTTGTATAGCTATTGTAGATTTTTGCTTTTGGATACCATGAGGTTTATATAAAACATCTTAGCTATATTTATACCAAATTAGTTTAATCCAATAAAAGGTTAAATCTGATTGTATTAAAAATTCTACAATTTAAGACTTTCCCGCATTTTATATTTTTTGATGTCACAATTTATACCTTTTGAACATTACATATCTGTGGACAAATAATTGTAGCTTTAATAATATTTAATAGTTTTATATTTTATCATTTGCACTAAAGATATGTGATCCGCATAATGCCATGAAAGTATGATGGTATTCTGAATTTGACTTTGTACTTACTTTTACTAGTGAGTTTTATATTTTTATATGTTTTAATTTTACTCATTAGCATTTCATTCAATTTAAACAAAATCTATTAGCATTCCTCAAAAGACATGTCTGTTGTTAAATTTTTAACTTCTGTCTCTCTAGGAAAGTCTGACTTCACTTTTGGAGGAAAGTTTTGCTAGGTACAGTGTTCTTTGTTGGCAACTGTTTTCCTTCTGAACTTTGATCTTTCTGTACCTGGATATCTATATATTTCCTTAGATTTGGAAAGTTTTCTGCAAATAAACTCTCTAGTCCTCTTTCTATCATTTCTCTCTAAGCTCTTATAACTCTAAAATTTTCCCCTTTTATGTTGCTGTCCTATAAATCCCATGAACTTTCTTTATTCCTTTTCATTATTTTTTCCACTTTGCCCTCTGCTTGTGTATTTTCACATAATTTGTCTTTGAAATCAGAAATTTTTTTCTTCTGCTTAATCAGTTCTGCTGTTACTCTCTAATGCATTTTCATTTCTTTCACTGCATTTTTACCTCCAGAATTGCTGTTTTATTTAAAAATTTTTTCAGTCTGTCCATTACATTTCTCATATTGACCTTTCATTTTTCCCTGATTTTATTGAATTGTTTCTCAATATTTATTTCACATTTTGAACTTCTTCAAGACAATTGTTTTTAATTCTTTGCCAGCAGTTCGTATATATCTATTTCTTTGAGGTTAGATACTGGGAGGTTATTGTTTTGATGATGTTATGTCTCCTTGTTTTTTGTGTCTTATTACTTGGCATTAATGTCTGTATATGTGAAGAAGTAGGGATTTGCTCTACTCTCTGTATGCTGGTTTTGTCTGGGAAAGTCTTTTACCCATTCAGCAAGTCCAGAGATTATGAGCAAGCCATCTGATGTGGTATGTGGGTGGACTTCTTGTTAGAGTTCTTGGGGAGGCTGTTCTGGTACTTGTATCAGCACTTGGTCAGACCTGTTCCTGAATTCACTGTGTGGATCTGTGGATTGAGTCTAAACAGGGGGCTGAATGACCTGGTCTTATGCTGGGGTGGTCTTGGGAGGCTGTCTGTAGCTACTGGAGTGGGCTATCTGTGGTTATTGGACCTAATGCTGAATTTCACTGGGGCAGGCCTGCTTTGGAATTCTGATACAAAGTCTGGCTCTCACTTCTTTTTCCTTCTCCCAAGTAAAGATTATGTCTCTTCAAGTTATTCTGCCTGAGGATAACATGGGCAAAATAAAACTGTCCTTCCTAGCCTCTTCAATGTGTCTTTTCTTATTTCTTTATTACATCCAAGTGCTGTAATCCTTCCTTAGGTCTTGTGGTGGTGTTTTCTTTCTTTTTTTCTTTTTTTTTTGGTACCGGGACCGAACTTGGGTCCTTGTGCTTGCAAGGCAGCCGCTGGAACCACTGAGCTAAATCCCTGGCCCTGTGGTGTTATTTTCATATCTGGATAGTTCTTCAAATTGATATTTCTCAGAAAGGATGAGAACTTGATTGCTGATGTCTTGTTCCTGGGACATTTGAAATGATTAAAATGTAATTGAGCTTTTGTAATTATAGTTGATACTCTAATGGATTGAGATTTTGTGGGTATTTTGGGGTGACGTGTATATTAGTCAGCTTTATCATCACAAAGACCAAACTACTTAACACCTACAACTTAAATGAGGAGAAATTTAAGTTGGTTTATGGTTTCAGAAGTGTCAGTCCATGATTATCTACTTCTAAGGGAAGAACACTGCAGTGGAAGTGTTGGTAGAGGAAAGCAAAGTTGCTCATTTCATGGCTGGGAGAAAGCAGAGTACCAGAGAGAGATATTCCCTTGAAAGTCATGCTCAGTTACCCTTGCCCAAATGGGCCCCATCTCCTAACACTACTTTTAATTCTGAACAGCAGTACATGTTCACTAATTCACTCATGAGTGTAGTGCCCCACAATCCGATCATCCTTTTAGGAGTTGCTTAACTCAGACAAATTGAGAATTAAGTTTAACCATCACAATATGAATGGACTTGTATGTCAGATGGGTGTGAATCTTTGGTGGTCAGGCGACAGACTGAATGGGATGAATGATAATTCTCCAACTATCCAGAAACTAATCCTAAGGACCTGTGAATATGTAGCAAAAGAGGATTAAATTTGGGGATGAATTTAGAGTCATTAATCAGCTAGTCAGCTAGCTTTAAGATAAGGAGATTATCCTGGATAATCTTGTGTATTCATAAGGGTCTTTTAACTGTGATAAATGGAGGAATTGAGTCAGTGTTAGGGTGATGCAAAATGAGAGTTGACTGGTTGTTGCTGGCTGTGAAGCTGGAAAGCAACAATAGAAACTAATGCATCTTTTGAGTTATTATGATTATTTTATCTTATAACTGAAATGAACTTCATTTTAGCCCTCCAACTCTCAGCTATGCATCAGGGTGTTTTTGCAGGGTGTTGGAAACTTGATCTTGACAGTTAAAATTGTCTTAGTCATTTACAGCTTAAAATAGATTCTTACATGTAAACTCAGTCTTCGTAGTAAATCTTGAGTCTGTAAGGAATTCTTTCTATCATTTAACTATGAGCTAATTCTGAGAACAGAGTAAAATCAAGCATTAGGTTTTATTTGTTATATTCTTTTTCTAAAGGCACAGCCTTCCTCCCCCAAAAGGATAACCCCAATGGAGGGGGAGTAAAATTTGAAAGCATGAATATTTTGGCAATATAATGGGCTGAATTTATCCAGTGGATATGGAAAAAATGTTTATAAGAGCAAGCAGAACTACAGTGAAAAGTGCCAGGGATATCCAGAAGCCATCAAGTAGATTTGATTTGGGAGGATCTGGAGTCATCTTGACAAGCTATGGCCAATAGATGACTTTGAATATCATGGTTCAAATGTACCACAAAACACAGCAGCAGTAAAGTTTTTCTGCCTTCCTTTGCCTTTATTCCACCTTCTACCTCTTCATGCTGGTTTCAGACCCTACTCATGTAGACATCTACCTTTTCTCTATTCTTGTTATTTCCCCATAATTCACTACCTATAAAGTGCTAACTTGTCACTTGGGTATTAGATAGTAAAGTTGTGGTATATGTCTTCTGTTGATTTTATTTCAAGTCAATTTAAAAAGTGTTTATTGTATTTCCTCTATTTTAAGGATGGGGATCATAATACAGTAGGGAACAGAAGGTAAAATTAGTACCAACGTTTCATTCCATGTAATAAATAAAGGAATTTGGGACTTTTTCTTTAAGAATGACTACAAACTACAAAAATTATTGTGGCCTAGAATATATATGACAAAATTTACTTGATCAGGTGTCTTAGTTACATTTTGTGTGGCTAAAGACAAAATAACTGACATGCTGAGTTATAGGAGGAAGAGTTCATTTCCACTCACAGTTGGTAGAGATTTTAGTCCATAGTCTTTTGTCTCCAAGACAAGGTAGCATGACAGAGGGGTTTTACAGAGGAGAAAAATTTCATGGCATGACAGGGAGAAGGCAGTGAGCCTGACTTCCATCTTTCTTTTTATATTCTATCTAGGCTATAAGCCTGTTGGTTGATGCCACCCGCACCCCAAGTGGGACTTCCCAATATTGACAACCAGAACTATGCTAAACCAATCAATGGACTGATTTAGTTATCACAAACTTAATCCACATTCAAACACCTTTTTTAAAGATACAAACCTTCTTTTGGTTGGGAACGAGGAATTGAACTCAGGACCTTGTAATTGCCAGACAGGCATGGTACGATTAAGCTACATCCCTGGCCTCACACACCTGTAATCAATCACACACTTTAGATCCAGCAACCTCTGAGAAGCCCCACCTAAGAGCACATGAGGCTTTCAGGGAGACATCTAGGTATAAGCCATAACATTATATAGCTATGAGCTAATTATAAGAAGAAGCAGTAAAAAATCAAATGTGGGTTTTATTGTTGCTATTTTTATTTTGTTTGTGTGCATGCTTTTTTTTTTTACAGAGTTAACTGAGGCTTCTCATAAGTCTTTAATATGAAATTATTCTGTTTCAAAGTGTTTATCATTCTGGTCAAACTTTTATTTTTCCTCTTATCAGATTGCCATTTGTCATTTTCTTTGTGTGTCATTTGACACACAGCTCTCTAAGATTTCTCTAAGCTCTCTTAGATTGCTTTTATGGACTTCATAATGTGTCTCATCTTCACCTAGGTTTCTGTTTCTATTTGACACTAAAGGGATACTCTGGTCTTAATGATATGATATAGGGTGTGTGATCTATGGACCTCCAAATGATATAATGGAAATAGTATATAGCCAGGGGCTTAGCTCAGTGGTTCTGCCTCCTGCCTTGCAAGCACAAGGACCCAAGGTCATTCCCTGGTACCAAATAATAATAATAATAATAATAATAATAATAATAATAATAATAAAAAAGTACAGTATAAGTAATATTGGTCCAATTGAAAAGCACAAGGTGGGTATGAAGTGGGGGAAAACTATGGTCAGCCAATAAGATTACAAGTGTAGTCACTTAGGTAATATTGCCAATAGGATGAAATGGGGAAGCAAGTCACCAGCAAGCACACATGGAATCAACAAGGATTTTCCCAGAAGGAATGGATTCCAGAGGCTTTGGTCCCCACCTATGTAGAATATCAATTGCTGCTGTTCATCCCTAGAGAAAGTACGTGGGTGTAGTTGTTCCTCTTTTTCTTGAAACCTGGCTTTCACTGAATGAGTCTCAGGCCACAATTGTCTTCTGTGCTTTTGGAGGGCCCATCCTTGCTTGTCTAAATGTGTCTAACTGACTTGGCTGTCAGTTATGTGGAAATGTTTTCCAAACAAACAGTTTATTAGTGGATATTTTCATTATGATAACTTTTCCATCTCTATAAACACATATTTGTAGAGAGTCTCTACTAATTATTGATTTCTATAAGTGAAAAGGATTAGAGACAGAGTTTGGGGTGAAGAAAAAAGTGGAGACAGCTTCTTTATTTTCTGTCTGACCTGCTGCCAGAACTGAGCTCTTTGTCGTGTAGTTTTGAGTTGCGCTTGATGGTCCTCTTGCTGACAATCTTCATTCAGGAAAGGACTGAGGAACCAAAGCAATGGTATGTATGTTCTTACAAAGGGAACTTATACAATGAGGGTAATAAGTCACTGATCTGAGAAAAGTAACATTCAAATGGTCTATAGACAAAGAAAAATTATGGCAGTAATTATGAATTCATACTCCTGTCCTGCAGTATTTAGGAGCATTGGCTCCAGAATTGGAAACTGTGGGCTCCAGTCTTGGCTCCTTTTTTACTAGTTGTGCAAACTTCATCTTTTTACTTACTTCTGTTACAATTGGCATAATCATAGTACTGCTTCTTAGAATTTAGGTGTAGACTGTAGAAATAAAATTGTGCCTGACATTTCCTAAGCATTCAATTATGGACTATTTATTTTTTTTTAATTTGGAATAACCTCAACAGCAGTTTATATGCCTTTGGATTGTTTGGAAGTGCTAGTTTTGTGGAGGACTTGAACTAAAGCAACTTTCATGTGATAAAAGGATAGAAATGAAGGTAAATTATACTAAGGAGAAGCTAATTCTGAATAATTTTCTATTGTCTCTCTCTTTTTTTTCTGTACTTGGGCTTACTAGGAAGATGTGGATATTTGCATTTGGGTTAAGGAGCATGAGAACAAAGGCCACATTAGGTAGGAGGGTGTGTAAAATACCCTGTTGTACCAGCGTTTCAGAAGTGGGAGAACCATAGATAAAACCAACAGCAGGTTCAGAGTACAGCTGACTAAAATAATTTTTTAAATCTAGCTCCATCTGTGTGTGCATGGCGCTTTTTGGTAAGGTATTTATTTGGATTGTTGTTGGGGCCTGGTGATGGAGGGAAAGATTTCAGGGAACTTTGGGTGGTGGTTTAGTGTAATAGTGACAAAGGTTCTAAGAAGGTCTTTCAGACCCTTTGTAAATCGGAATCACTTTTCTTTCATTTCCTGTTATTTCTTTACTATGCCCTTCTGTCATTTTTGATTCCAGTAGCACTTGTGACTTCCTTTTAAATTATTTACATTCTTGTTCCCTAATGAGAGTTTAAACTCCATAGAAAAGGGTTATTCTTTATATTTCCCCTGGCCACCAACAACTCTGCTGGTTTTCTTTGGATTGTTCTTCCTTGTTCCTTTTCCTGGAGAACATTTGCATATCATTCAGGACTCAATTAACTTGTCATTTGGCTACAGATTCTTATTTTGGTGGAATTAGTGTTCCTTTTCTGTGCTTTCTTAGCATCGCCTTGTAAAATAATCACCAAGTTATATTATAGCTATGTTTTTTTTAAATGTAAAAATATGATTACTTCCTTTTCATTTTGCCTTACCTGCCTGGCCCATGCCACCACATCACTCACCTGGATTACTGCAACAGCCTTCTTCATAATATCCCTGTATGCATTCTTACTACTTTGCAGTCTAACATAATTTCCCATGATCCTTTTAAGGCATTTAGAAACCTCTGCCTAATATATATCTATATATATAGATCTATATATCTATATATCTATATCTATATATATTACATTTTCAGTTTCTCCCATCAGAGAAACACTGTGATATTTACATGAGTGCTTGATTAATTTCACTTAAGAGTATGGTCTCAAGATGTATCTATTTACCTATAAAGGTCTCAAATTTATCCTTCTTTATGGCTGAGTAATACTCCACTGTAAAAAACCCCACATCTTTATCCATTCATTGGTTGATAGGCATATGGGCATTCCAAGATTTAGCTGTTACAAAATGTGCCACAATAAACATCTGTGTGCGTATACCACCATGGTATGATGCTTTTAATTCTTTCAGGAAGATACCAAGAAAGGGGATAACTTGGTCAAATGGAACCACTAGTTCTAGTTTTTTGAGGCATCTCTACACTGATTTCCACAGTTATTGCACCAGTCTACACTCGCACCAAAAATGGATCAGTGTTCTTTTTTCTCCACGGCCCCACCAGCATTTGTTATTGATTGATTTCTTGATAATAGCCACTCTTTCTGGAGATGGACTCTTAGTGTTCTTTTAATTCTTGAGTCACCATGATGTTGAACATTTTTTCATGTATTTACTTCCCATTTGTATTTCTCCATCTCAGAAGTGTGTATTCATCTCAGATGCCCATTTTTGGATTGGGTCTTTAAATTGGGAGGGAGTGGTTAATTTTTTCAGTTCTTTATATATTCTAGATATTAGTCTTTTGTCTGAGGAACAGTTGGAAAATCTTTTTAACCACTCTGTTGGTTGTTTTTTCACCCTGTTGGTGATTTCTTTTTCTGTGTAGAAAGCTTTTTAATAAGATGGGATCCTGATTGTTGATTCTTTGTAATATTTCCCATATGATTGGGGTTTTGTTCCTAAAGTCTTTGCTTATATCTGTGTCCTCAAGAATTCAACCTATTTGCTCAACCAGAAGATCTGTTGTTTCTCTTTTAATAGATCTTTGATCTATTTTGATTTTAGTTTAGTGCATGCTGAGAGACATGGGTCTAGTTTTAGTCTGGCATGTAGACTGTTTTCCATTGAAGGTGTTTGGTCCCTTTGTCAAAGATAAGGTGGCTGGTGTGTGGGAGTTGTTTTTTCCTCTTCTAATTCATTCCATTGATTCTTGTGTCTATTTTTGGAAATTAATATGCTGTTTTTATCATAGCAGCTCTGTAGTATAATTTTAAGTCAAGTATTGTGATGCTTCCTGCCTTGCTTTTTTGACCAGAATTATTTTTGCTATTCTAGGTCTCTTCAGGTTTCAAATGAATTTTAGGAGTATTTTCTCTAGTTCTGAGAGGTATGCTATGGGTATTTTCAATGGGTTGCATTGAATCTGTGTAGCAGTTTGGGGAGTATGGTCACTTTTACTATGTTGGTTTTTCCTACCCACAAGAAAGGGATATATTTCCATTTTCTGATATCCTCCTGTTCAATCTCCTTTTTTTAGAGTACTGTAATTTTCAATGTATAGATCTTTTACTTCCTTGTTAGATTGATTACTAAGTATTTTATTTTTTTGATGTTATTGTGAAAGGTATTTGTATACAGAAATGCTGTTGGTTTTTCAGTGTTGACTTTGTATCTAGCTACACAACTGAATTTAGTTATTAATCCTTAGAGTACTTTTGTGGAGATTTTGGTGTTTTCTATGTGGAATATTGTGTCATCTGTAAATAATGATAATGTAACTTCTTCCCTTTCTATACATTTTTGCATTTTTTCTCTTGTCTTATTGCTTGGCTTATATTTCAAGAATTATATTGAATAGAAGTACTGATAGTGTACATCATTATCTTGTTCCTGATTTTAGAGTGAAAGCTTCCAGATTTTGACCATTAGAATGTCATTGGCTGTTGGTTTGTCATAGATAGCTTTTATCAGGTTCAGATGAAGACCATTTATTCCAATTTTCTGTAGTTTTTTTTTTTTCAATCATGACTGGATGTTGGAGTTTGTCAAATGCTTTTTCTGTGTCTACAGAGATGATTATGTGATTTTTGTTCTTGGTGCTGTTGATATGGTGTATTACATTTATTGATTTGTATGTATTATACCATCCCAGCATTTCTGGAATGACTCACACTTAGTCATGTTATATAATCTTAATGATTTGCTGAATTCTGTTTTCCAGTATCTTTTTGAGGATTTTTGCATCTACTTTCTTTAGGGAGATAGACCTCATTCTCTTTTTTGGTTGGAGTCTTCTCTGATTTTGGTATCAGGTTAATACTTGCTTCCAGGAATGACTTTTGGAGTATTGCTTCCCTTTCAATTTCATTAAAAAATTTGAGGAGTAGTGGCATAAGATCTTCTTTAAATTTCTTGTAGAATTTAGCTGTGAATCCATCAGTAGTTGGGCTCTTCTTTGCTGGTAGGTTTTTAGTTATATCTTCAATTTGGTTGACTGATACTAGTTTATTTAGAATTTTTATATTGTCTTGTTTCAGCTTTGGTAATTCATATGTATGTAGGAATCTGTCTATTTCTTTTTATTTTCTGTCTTCTTAGAATAAAGTTTCTCAAAAATCATTTCTTTCCTTTTTTTGATAAAGTTGACTAAGGTTTCATCAATTTGTTTAATTTTTCAAAGAACCAATTTGATTCATTGATTCTTTGTATTATTTTCTTAGTCTCTGTTGCGTTAATTTGTGCTCTGATCTTTGTAGTTTTTTTTCCTTTTCATGAGCTTTGGGTTTGACTTTTTTTTTCTTTTTGGTACCCCACGTCAAACTCAGGGTCTTACGCTTGCAAGGCACATGGCAGAACCACTGAGCCAAATCCCTGGCACGATTTTCTTTTTATAGCAATTTGCAGTTCAACTTTATGTTGTTTATTTGAGCTCATTCTGTTTTCCTGGTGTGAGAGTTCACCACTATAATTTTACCTGGGAGAACTACTTTCATTGTGTCCCATAAGCTCTGTTATGTTGTTTTGTCATTATCATTCAATTGTAGAAACTCTGTAATTTCTTCTATGACCCATTGATTGTTCAAGAGGGTGTTATTTAATTTGTATGGGTTCATATACTGTTTCTTGCTTCTTTTGCTGTTGATTTCCAATGTCATTGCACTATGGTCTGATGAGCGTGGGATAATTTCAATTACTTTGTTCTATGAGCTTGTATGTGGTCCATTTTGGAGATTGTTCCATGCACAGCTGAGAAGAATATGTATCTGCTGTTTTATGTTGAGCACTGTATTCATCTAAGTCCAGTTCTTCGCAAGTTTTGTTTAGTTCTAATATTTCTATGTTGATTTTTTTGTCTTGTTGATCTATTTGTGACAGTGGAGTATTGGGATCCCCCATTGTAATTGTGTTAGTGCTCTTTTGATTTTTCATGTCTGTTAATATTTGTTTTATTTGGCTGTGTATGCTGAAATTTGGTGGATATATATTGATGATTGTTATCTATTCTTGGAGTTTTCCCTTAACAAATATGTAGTGACCTTCTTTGTCTCTTTTGATCAGTCTTGATTTGAAGTTGATTTCTCTGTAAACTGGATATCTACCCATGTTTTTTCTGGGTTCCTGTCACATGAAATATTGTTTTCCATCCTTTGACTTTCAATCTGTGAATTTCTTTTTGAGTTAAAAGTGTTTCCTGTGTGCAGATTGTTGGATCTTTTTTCTTGATTTATTCTGCCAGTGTGTTTCTTTTGTTTGGTGAATTGATACCATATACATTGATGGTTGTAAAGGATACATATTGGCTTATCCTTGTCATATTATTTTCCTGTTGTTGGTCCCCCTTTTCTCCCCTCTGTTTAATTGTTTAATTGCTTATCTTGCCTGGTGGCTTCTTTCTATTTGTGTTTTTAGAATTGTGGTCTTCATTGTCTCTTTCTAAAATATCCTTCAGAACGTTTTATAGAACTGGGTTGGTGGTCAAGAGTTTCTTAATTGTTCTTTGTCGCGGAACTAGCTTATTCATTGATTCTGAAAGATAGTTTTGCAGGTACATCGATCTGGGTTGGATGTTGTTTTCTTTCAAGACCTGAAATAGTGCCCTTCAACTTCTCCTTGACTTCAGGGTTTGTGTTGAGAAGCTTGCTGTGATTCTATTGGGCTTTCCTTTATAGGTGGTTTATTTCCTTTCTCTGACAGTTTTTAATATTCTGTTCTTTGCTAAGTTTCTGGAATCTTTATTATATGCATTGGTGTAGATTATTATATACCTTCAGTTCTATAGGCCTCACTTACTTGTACGTTGAATTCTTTTTTCATACTTGGAAAGTTTTCTGCCATTATTTCTGTGAACAGGTTCTTTTTTATGTCAATTAGGCTGAATTTAGTTTTTCCATTGAGTCAAATCAACCTTATGTTGTTCTTGCAGCAGTTGGATTGATATTTCACAATTCCTTACTATTTTTTAAAGATACATTTCTTTTCATGTTCACTAACTGCAGTCTTCTCTTCCAGGTCTGATATTCTCTCCTCACTTTCACTCATTCAGCTTTGTAAATTTTCAAATATGTTTTTAATGTCCTAGATATCTGTTTGAATCTGTTGCATGGATTCCATTTCTTTCCTGTATTGGGCATTCATGGTTTCTGTCATTTTCTTAAGCTCTTCTATTTTTGTATTTATATCATCTTTTTTACTTGAGTATTATTTCTTATTTTATTTTTTTCTCTGTGTCCTCATACATCTGTTTGTTTACTTCTGCTGCTATCATTTCAGAAAATTCAAATGGTTAGTTTCTGATTTTCTTTATCTCACTGTCCCCTGGATTTGTTCTTAGTAGACTGAAGGTCTTTAAACTGACAAACTGTGGTAGTTACAGGAGCAAGATCTATAATTTTATAACAGAATCCAACATATACCAGAACCTTCTATGCAGTGAGTTTTCGCTTAATAGTGTGAGTTTTTAACTTGTGAGGGAGAAGCTTAAGAGCGATAGGGGACAAAAGAGTGAGATAACTGAAGAGAAATATAATAGAAGCAGGGCCGAAAGACAAATGATGATCTCTCAAGCTTTGGGAAATCAGAGAAGAGGACAGGACAAAAAGAATGAAGAAGAAAGCAAAAGAATATTGAAGTGAACCAGAAAGATGAGAGACAATGTTCACTCACATGAAAATACCAAAAAATCAAGAAAGACAATGAAGAAGAGAAACAGGATGGAGAAACCTAAACAATAAAAGTAAAAACCTAAACAATCTCCCAAAAGGAAAAAAGACAGAAAAAGTTAAACAAAACAAACAGAGAGAAAGATTAAAAAACAAAACAAAACAAAACTCCTCTGGTGTCCACAGTTCTATGGTAGTGTCCAAGTTAGAGCCCAAATCTGGGCTGGGCAACCCTGTCAAGTCAGCAATAGGATTAGTTCTGGGTTTAGGGGCTGATTTTGGCCTCTGGACTGTGGGCATTGGGGCCAGTTTTCCCCTAGCAGCATTCTGGATGTCCCTTGGTGGCCCACCATGTCTCTCCTTAGCTAATTTGTCTCTGGGGTGCTCTCCCAGTTGCTGTGGCACCCTCAGACAGAGGCAGGCCTGGGCTTCTCTCAGTCCTGTGTATAGTTGTCCCCTCCTGGATCTTGCACAGCCTCCTTCTCTGTTCCACATCAGTGCATCTTTGCACCACAGGCTCCTCTCATGACACTGGTTGCAGGGTCGGGGGAGAGCTGACCTCAACCCCCCCCCTGCTTGACTCCCAGTCAGCACTCTGTGACCCTTACCCCTGCCCACTAATTGCAGGGCAGGAAGAATGCTGTCTTCCTATTCCTTGCTTGCCAGCCCAAGGCTGCACAAATCCTGAGCCCATCCCTCTTTTGAGCCTGATGGTCTCTGAGAAGGAGGGGTCATTCTCTTCCACTCTGAACCCTCACTGCCTTTGCAGTCCCTAACCTGGTTGCTGCTAGAGGTTTCAGTTAGCCACTATGGGGCATGACAAAGAAAAAAAAATACAAAAACCTGGTGGCTCATTAGGTAGGGAGCAGCTTTATGATCACTCACCCCTGCGTGAGCAGGCAAAATATATTCCTGGGATGCAGTGTCCTCTGCTGGCAAGAAAGCAAAAGAGGAGAAAGGCCTTATAGCCCAGATTTATCTTGTGTGGATTTAGTTTGCCACACTTTCACAGTTCATCAGTTTTTCATTGAGGTTCTTGTTCCATGCACCAGTGGTAGTACCAATGGCAACCCTGTAGGATGGCTCAATGTTTTATAAAGACCTATGCCTATGTTTTGTTTGGTTTACAAGTTTCTTATTTCAGATTGATTTTGGCATCAGAATTTATGTCCCTCCCTTTCTTCCAATTACCAGTGTTTTTAGTTGATTTTTCTCTGAGTAGCTCCAACATGGCTCCAACTCTATTCAGCCATGTTGCCCTTAGTTTTCTGACCTAGTTTGTTTCTCTGTTCACTTTGCTTCACCTGCACTGGCCTCCTTTGTTCCTCAATCAAGAAACATCCTCTTTTGCCTTAGGGCTTTTGTACTGGCTGTTTACTCTTCCTATAGTATAGGTATCTGTATGTTTTTCCCATTGCTTCCTTCAAGTATTTTCTCAAGTATCAATTTTTAAATGAGGTCTACTATGGTCAACAAGTGAAACTGCAACTTGTCTTCAATTAAGTAACGACTCTCGATCTCCCTTATTCTGATCTATTAGTTCCCTTACATTCATTATCTAAAATACTATCTAATTTATTTACTTGTTATTTGTAGTTTTTATTATCTGTCTTTGTACTAGAAAGTAAGCTCCTTAAAGATAGGAAAGTTCAACTGTTTAATTCACTATTTTCACAAGTGCCTGGTATTTAGTAAGAACTTTATAAATATCTGTTAAGGTACTCTTCTTTGTTCCTTCTTATAGCCTCCTGGCCTACAATGGTAGCACACATAATGTATTCAGTTGGTAAATACTTGTGGCATTGAATCAAGCCCATTTATTCATAGAAAATCCAATTTTCTGGTGACATTCTTATATTTAATGTTTAAGTTACTTCAAAGAAGACTGAATAGATCTTCTTTTAAATCAGACTACTGTCTTCTCTTTCAAGGAAAAATGAGGGGCTTGAGAGGCATGGAAAAAGCTAATTCTGTATTACTTAGGGCTCAATTATTTTGAGACATCTCTTTCTAGTGAAGTATACATCGTGTTGAAGAAGTTGAACATCCTGAATAGTTCTTGTCATTGAGAATTTTAAGATTCTAGTTTGAAGGATTGTGATTTCAAAGTTTTCACAGAGACACTCACATTTTATGAAATTACTGAGAAACATTTAAAAGGCAGATAAGGATTAATTTGGATTATTTATGCAGTGATATGTCTTTATTATTTCAAGTAAGTCAGACATACTGGAGTGCATCCAGAGAACAGCGACTAGGGAGTTGGAAGATTTGGAAACCATGCCAGAAGAGGAAGGGTTGAAAGAGCACGGGATTTTTAGCTTGGAGAATAAAAGACAATGACATGGCAGTTTCTTTTAGGAATTGGAAGGACAGTCTCATATGGGAGGACCTACACTGAGTTTTGTGTTCTACAGCACTGGTTCCAAAGTGTCAGCTTGATGGAAAGTAGTTCATTAACTGCCATGTTAAAAAGGCTTCTTTAGCAACTTAAACTTTTTGAATATGAATCTCTGAGGTTAAATCCTAGGCATCTATATTTTGAACAGACTTCTGTGATTCTGATTATCAGTCATTTGCCAACCATCGTGCAGTGTGTTAACTACTAAACACAATTGGCTGTTTAATGCATGAAATGTGCCTTGTACATATAGAATTCAATGTAGGTAAAAAATACACAAAAACTGTAAAATCACTGTAGTGCATGTTGACTATGTATTGAAATAATATTTTGAAATAGTGAGTCAAAGAAGTATATTATTAAGATTATCTATTTATTTTGGTATTTAATATTAATACTAGAAATTTAAAATTACTTATGTGAGTCACCTCTGTGGCTCTCATTTTCACCATAACTGGAGTAGAACATAAAAGTAGGATCTATAATGTCAGAGTCAGTTTACAAAAAATGCTTTTCATGAAGTTCTTCAAAAGTAAGTGTTTTGTTTTATGAACTACCTACCATCCAACCATTCATTCAACAAATATTTGCACTATATTCAAGTAGTAATTAGATGTATAAAGAAAATATTTCAATAAATCAATGAGGATGGGTATGAAAATAAATGATTTGTAAGTTCACAAGCTTCAGCTGAAAGTAAATTATTTTCTCTTCTCTTTTAATTAACTTTTGTTTTTACTTCAGC
Source organism: Fukomys damarensis (assembly GCF_012274545.1). Classification (NCBI taxonomy): domain Eukaryota; kingdom Metazoa; phylum Chordata; class Mammalia; order Rodentia; family Bathyergidae; genus Fukomys; species Fukomys damarensis. The sequence continues at coordinate 9,204,078 of NW_022900927.1, forward strand.
TTCTGATGTATGAAACATCCTACTTTCCCATTTATCTGAAAGACCTTTACACTGTCAAAACAATTCTCTTCTAAAAATTATGTATTCTAATATTTTAAAGTTTGGTACTGAATAATACCCTGTCTTTTTACTCTGCTTTGCACTGAATAGGTTTTATAAGTACTCATTCCTAATAATAATGATCCACTTTATTTCTTACATGCACTGATGTTTTAGTGTTTAATCTATTTGCTTATCTATTTAAATTGAGAATCCCCTAGGCTAACACTGTGTCTAATTCTGTGTTCATACAGTCAAACACATTGTACTGATGGACCATTAAATATCCCAGAAAAAGTGCTGAATAGATTAAGCATTTCAGAGTGGAGCATAACCTGTATTTTTAGAACTTATTTAAATTTTCAGAAGTAATTGCTAGATGACTATCCTTACTATGGGTTGTTTGTTGACATATTTGTTTGTTGTCTGTTGATATATTTGTGACTGAGAAGAATTCTTCCTGGAGACTGGCAGATTGTTAAAAAGAAAATTTAAAAAGCCCATAAAAATGTTTGCTTCAGGATACCACGGAGTTGTAGTGCTCCTGGTAACTGAATTTTGAGCCTGGATGTTCCCTGAGAGCCTGTTAACTTTGTTTGAGAAGGAAATGTCATTCACAGATGTATTCTTCCTACATTTCATGAAGTTGCTAATTATACTATAAATATAGATTTCTTTAAAATATATGAGTACTCCAGAGAGGCAACTTATTTTATTTTCATATTTATTATTCATATGTTTGTTCTTCCCTTTGAAGCAAACTTTTAAAACATAAGTATTAGGGTTATTGCTTTTGTTAATACTTTCAATTCCCTTATGTTCAGAGTGAATTTATATCAGATACTCAATAGATAATTTAATTAAAACAAGTTAGTATATGTGCTGCCGAAGTGAGCACTAATTAAAGCAAGTTAAAAAAAGCTCTGTGACTATGGCTTTTCACTTTTGCCTTTAAAATAAAAACAGAGGGATTTTCACTCTTGAAGAAAAAAACATCATACAACAACTAAATGAGAGAATGCTTTAAAGTGGCTCAAAGGGAAGAGACTATTGAGTACAAATTTTAATTCAAATAATTTGGACTCAGGCTTGTCTGGGAGTCTTTTTTTTCAGTACCAGGGGTCAAACTCAGTACCCTGCACTTGTGAGGCAGGAGGCGACACTACTGAGCTAAATCCCCAGCCCTGGGAGTTTAATATAATTAATGTTTGACCATTATTCTGAAGAAAATGCATACCAAAGACTACAAAATTCCTTAAAATTAAATTCAAGAATCAGAAATTGGAACTCAGTTTAATTGAACTTTTAACATTATTACTCAAATCTGTGGTGCCCTCATTAAATTTTTCCTGAAGTTTGTCATTAATTTCTATGGTAAACAGTAAAGTTAAAGACACAGGATACTGTTTTAAGTTACACCAAGACCTGTCATGTAAAGGTACAAGATCCCAATGATGAATGTAATTGTACTGTATACCTAAAAAATACCAATAAACTCAATGAGAAAATAATAAGTTACATATTGTATAAGGTTCCTATATTTTGGATTAAATTTAGGAATTATTTGAAGTTTATTTATTTATTTTTTTCACTAAGGCACGTTTCAGGCCTACAATCTAATGACATTCATCATTGGGAATTTATACCTTTCTTTACATGGTATATCTTCATTCTTTTTTTTCCCCATTCTCCTGCCCTCTCCTCAATCCCTCCACTCCTCCTTATTTACAAAGGCTTTGTTTCCATTTTCTTTTTCTCATATTTTTTCCCTTTCCTTTCTTTTCTTTCTCTTATCCCTCACAGTTCCCCTTCCCCTTTAGACCTTTTCTTCTTATTTCATATTATCTGTCATACATTTTGATCCTTATTTACACTTTCAGTTTCTCACACCAGAGAAACTATTTGTTATTTACACATGTGTGTCCTACTTATTTCACTTTAGAGTATGGCCTCAGCGGTGCATCCATTTACTATAAATGTCTCTAGTCTCTCATTCTTTATGGCTGAGTAAGAAGTTTATTCTCAAGAAATAAAGCCTATAAGAAGGAAGGAAAGGACACAGAATAGATGTGTACTTACTCACCTTGAAGACTATAAGACCGAGGTCAGGTTTTAAAAAGTTGCTGCAAAAATTTCATTATTCTTATCATGGATGCCTTTCTACAACAAAGCATCTTACAGTGCATTTTCACGCTTTTGTTGCCATAAGTTCCATTTTAAATAATTGTGTTGCATTTTAAATAATTGAAAATAATGTAATTTAGATTGTTCTTTAATAACATACTTTCAAATTAGAACATGTTCCAGGGACTAAATGGGAAAAAATGAGTGTTCAGTTTGTAAATCACTGACCAGGCAGGAAAGTGATGAGTGCGGAGAATCCACCTATTTAATAGATGATTAATTTTTGTTATTTTGGTCAGCAAATTAGTAAACTCAGAAGGTGGATTTGGGAAAGTACCAGTTAGGCTGTAGAAACGTGCTGTCACAGTCATATCTAAAACTTTCTGGGCCTGACGGTAATTACATAGATATCAGACAAGCGAAAAAGAAGGGTTTAGACTTTCTTAGTTGTCTCATGAAAAAACTAGAAGGAATATTTAAATTGTACCCATCTGTGTGTAACAATGTTTTATTGCAATGAGAAAAATACAGAATACAGGTATAAAGGTAGAACTACTTCATTTTAGACTTTCTGAACAAATATATGCCATAGAAAAGCATTGCATAAAAGAAGCCTTTGCTTTGTTAACTTAATAGAAGTAGGTAAGGAAAAATAATTTGTTAAATTTTAGATGAGTGAATATTAAAATATGACTTCATAGAAGGGAATTCTTCAAATCATTAAATTCAGATGTAAAATTTAGCCAGGTGGCTCTTCCAAATAAAAAGTCCATAATATACTCTGTTATTGACAGTGAGTAAATTTCTGTTTTACTGTTTTGAATGGATAGGATTCATTCAAAATAAAAATATAAGAGAGGACCATAGAAAATGTGAAATAAATGTTCAGAGTTCGTGCTGCAGAGGAATTTGTTAATTAGAGAAGGTACGGTAAGATGTGCTTAAAAAGACAAGATCAAGTGTTTTAGCAGAGCAAAATCTATCCTCAAACAATTATAGGTATTAAGGAAGAACAAGCTATGTCATAAGACTCCACCAGAAAGATTCAGCCATCATGTTGTGATACATGAATAGACCTGGTCACTGCTGTTTCTGGAACTAAGTCTCACTTGTGCAGATTGCTGCCAACATTGAAAACTGAAATAGCCAGTTTGCACATGGCATATTGTCCCTTGTAGGGGGAACAGGATTTATAAATTAAATTAAATGGTTAGTCAACCATTGTTCCCTCCTGTATTTTTTCAATTTGATTTTGAAACACTGTTATGTTTGGTGCTATAGTTTAATTTTATTTATAGATATAGTTTTATACAAACACGTTACTGGTAAAAAGTAGAAATGGTAGCAAAGTCATAAGGAGGATACTAAGAAAGATTAAAACAAGGTAATATTGACTTCATCTACATCATTCAGTTTAACATTGCCATGACCAATTATGTTTGACTTTCTATCCATTTTTGTGGTGTTAAGGATCAAACCCAGGGCCTCGTGCATTCTGGGCAAGCACTTTACTTCTAAATTCTATCTCTAGCCCTCTTCTTATAGTTTACAAGTGCATATCTTGTTACTGACATACAATCATAAAGAACCCAAGTTTGGGCTTGTTTGTGGCTTTAGTACATTAATGCTTTAGTATTATTCTGAAAGAAAATATATAGAAATGATTTTGTCAAGTTTCTTACCAAATTCTTCATAAAGTTTGACCTTTAATATTTATTTGTGGATATGAATTCAATACTCCTCTTGATTTAAAGTAGAGGAGTGTTGGCAGATGGGTGAGTTTGGGACACCACCTCAGTCAGCTATAGTCTATGCTTTCTAGGGCATACCAGAGAATTTATTTACTGCATAAATTTAGTTATTTCTATTATAAACAAAAACTATTTAGGCTGGGGATTTAGCTCAGTGGTTCTGCCACCTCCCTTGCAAGCACAAGGACCTGAGTTCATTCCCTGGTACCAAAAAAACAAACATCAACAATAAAAAAAATAAGTGTTTAGGTTTAATTTGTTGATTCTTTGGATTCAATAGGAAGTGTATAACTTGATTAATAAAACATGGATAGAATCCTAGCCTAATTTATTCTTCATTATATAAACATATACATATGCATATAATATAGATATTTTAAATATATTATACGTATGATAAGCTTAGATTCTCACATTCTTCAGATTAGCCCCAAGAGCCAAATCACATTTGCATATTTTTTCCCTTCACCTGGAAACATTGCTCTTCTCCTAAGTTGTACTTTATTCTTTCTGAGCTCTTTGGATGTTTTCTTTAGCATTTACATATTATGATCAATGTTGCCAAGGATTTCTGGAGTCCCTATTGGGGTAAGATTTATTTAATGATATTGCCAGGGGTTTAATGACATTGCCTATCATTTCAAATTACTTTTTACATTTTATTTCTGTTTTCTCTTTTTTCAAATTTGTAAATTTTTTTCAGAAACTCTGAGGAACCTAGATTTCAGAAGCTATTATTCACTGAGCCCATATCAGCTGACCATATTTAATTGTTTCAGTATATACTTTTGGTATTCTTTTTATAGAAAAAAATTACTGTTTAGATTGATCCCTTCTTTGATAAATGAAAGTTAATTCTAATTGAATATAATCTTCAAACTTAAATTATAACAAATAATATTTAAATAAACAATTTGTTAGCAAAACCATTAATATACTGTAGTTTTTGGAGCAAATCAAAGTACCTCCTGTAACCTTCTTTTTTAAAATTAGCAACAAGAGCATGGAATAGACATCCCTGTTTCTTCATTTCTAGTACTTTTTGATTTACAGACTTCTATTTATACTTAACTCATTTTTGTACTTTTAGAGTTATTTGTAGTCTGCATTATTTTATAATAATTAAAAATAATAATTAAAATATTTCTTCAGGATCACTTAATTAGCAGACCTGTCTCTCAAAATTATCATTCTCCATATAGAAGTATTTCTATCTACTTTTTATTTCTATTATCATTAAAACATGCAATTAAGTGCAAGAATCTTGAGTATTTAGTTTGCTGTTTTAAAAATATCAAACAAAATAGGTATTAGTTCAAAACTGTCCAAAGAGACAAGACAGGGCATTATGACTATAAAAGGGTCAATTTAACCAAGAAGATATAACAATTATAAATGTGCCCACTATTAGAATACCCACTTCTATGACAAACATTAACTGAGGTGAGTAGACAACACAAAATTCACTATGCCACTTTCAATAATGGATAGATTAACTAGACAGAAAATCAACATGGAATGAGAGGAATCAAAAAGCACTATAGACCAAATGAATCTGTATTATTCAGCTTTCCATCATTGTGACAGAATACTTGAAAAAAATAACTTTAAAAAAGGTTTATTTTGACTTATGGTTTCTGTCTATGGTTGCTTAGACCCATTTCTTTTGGGTCTACAGTGAGGCAGTTGATCATGGTAGAAGCATATGGTACAGGAAAGCTGATCTTACCATGGTGCCAGTAAGCAAATAGAGTGATGGAAAGGATCCAGGGTTCAATTATACCCTTCAAAGACACATCCCCAGTGACCTGTTTCCTACAAGTAGGCCTCATCTCCTAAAATGTCACCCATCTTCCAGTAGCAACATGAGCTAGTGAACAAGCCTTCAATACATAAGCCTATGGGAGGACATTTTTGTCAAAGATCTAATATTTCACCCATTCCTTAAACTTCATGCCTACTCACAATGCAAAATATATTCAGTCTTCTCCAAGAGTCCCCATAATCTTAGTAGTTCCAGCATTGCTAAAAAGTTCAACTCCAAAGACTCTTCTGAGACTCAAGGCAAAAATCTTAGCTGTAGGCTCCTGTAAAAATCAGATGAACAAGTCATATACCTCTAACATACAATGCTGGGATAGGCAAAGGGTAAAATTTCCCACTTAAAAATACATAATATATATAAATAGGAGCATAGTAAGGAGCTATGATATAAAAGCAAGACTGAAACACAGCAGGGCAAATATTAAATCTGTGATTTCCTGTCTGGCATTCGGGGAACATGTTGGTGTTACGTATACTCCAAAGGGCAGCCCTACTCATATGGTGTTACTGGCAGCCCACATGGCCACTTTTTTGGGCTGGCTCTGCTGTGATTTCTCCCATATTGAAAGTGAGATATTGAAAGTTTTATCATTATTGTTGTGTTCTCTACTCATCCTCTCAGTTCAATTAATATTTGCCATATATTTGGATACTCTGATGATGGGTACATTTGTGGTTTTAATTGACATATCTTCCCTGTCAATTTACCCTGTGGTTGTCATAATGCCTTTCCTTGTTTCTTTGGACAATTTTGGAAATAAAATCTATTCTGTCTGATTTTTAAAAATCCACTGGGTGCCGGGCATTTAGCTCAGTAGCACTGCACCTTCCTCACAAGCACAAGGTCTTGAGTATAATCCCCAGTGCCAAAACAAACAAACAAAAAAAAAAATCCCACTAAAATAAATACTCAAGATTTGTGCATTCCACATTCCTGACATCTCTAATGCCCTGGGGTCTCCACTACATCTTTGGCTACTTGCTCACAACTTTATGCCCTGCCCTCTCGGAGGCTGCCTACAGGGATTCTAGCCCTACCACATATGGCTTCTTAGGCCTTATGGTTGAAACGTGCACACTCATAGCTCTTGTATTCTGCAAAACATGCAAAACCAGCACAACATGGGTGACACCAAAGTCTGCTGCCAGGAGGACCAGTATCTGGGTCCCCTTGAACCATAGTTTCAGTGCCCTCCTAAGTGTCCAGATGGCTAAACTTGGGGAACAGGGTACCCCAGAATTTAATGGTACACAAGAGTTCGGGGAACTGGATATGAATTATAAGGAGTAGTTAGGTCACTGGGAAATGGCAAAGTCTGGATCTTATTTATAGCTGTTTGAATTGCAGTTTACATATGTGGAAAGGATGAAGCACTGAGGTTACTGGCTTGTGACCTCTGCCTCAAACAATTATTAAGATATGCTCTTAGGCAATTATTTTTGTCCAGTGACCACTGCTTGAAGCTTGTATTCTTTTTAAAGGGAAAGTAGTGGTCAGTATATTTTATTACAAACAAAAGATAAATAACAATACCCAGATTTATCAGCTAGTTTTCCCTTTCTTTTCCTTTTTTTTTTCCCTGAAGTGATAGTGTGTCACAAAGAGAAGAATATGGCTTTGGTGACCTCATACCTAGCAGAAAGACCTGAGAGTTTTTGGCAGTGTGCCCTCTGGCTCTTCCTTGGCAGGGAAGTGGAGGAAGCTGACTAATGTCCTGTGTCTCGCTCTGCTGCTCACTGGAGTGATTTTCCTTGCCTTCCTATTTTTACATGTTCTGATGGCACTTGAGGCTCAATCCATGGCTGCTGTAACTTGTGTACTGGCCTTTTGCTGGCTTGATCAGAACCTTGGTATCTGCTGGCTGTTTTCCTGTCTTGGCTCCTGCTACTGGTCTGGAGCCTTTTGTGGTCTGGCTGTAATCCTGTTTCTGTAATCCTGGTCTGAGTGCCTGGCCCTTTTGCATAATTCATTATAAAGCCACCTCATTGTTCCTCTGGTGCTCTCTCTGGCAAGGATTCCCCAGCCAGACCTTGGGAAACCTGTCTCAGTATATCCTATATCCCTTCTTAGCCTGCTGCATATCTGAGTTTATTTTGATGTGGCTATACCCTAAATTGATATAGCACAGCCTGGGAAGCCATCATCTTACTAAGTTCACATAGGGAGTGCACATGAATTTTTTTCTGTCTCTTTTATACTCTTTCTTATTTATGCAACTCCCTATTTCTAGGCCAAATCCCCCAAACAGGAAAATTTCTTGTCTTTCCTCTTATTTTTATTTTCTTCACTACTCCTTCCCGTTTTTCAGGAATCAGAAAGTTTACTTTCATATTTCCATCTTGTTTTCTCTCATTTGTAAAAAAGAATACATTTAATATGCTACCAAGGAAGTCTTTGGATCACATTCAACAATCCTTAGTATATTCAAGGAAGAAATTGAGAAATTTATAAAATTCTCTCTAGAGGTAATAGCAGGCTTGCAAGGCTATTGCCTTTCTGCAAAAATCCTATTTTTAAATTTATAGAGGTTAAATATTACCTAGGCTTACTCTTTACTGAGCCAAAATCTTTCCAGATGGAAGAATGCTTAGGCTAGCTGAGGTGAATTCATTCAGAAGGGCACATTCATAATTTATAAAATATTATCCCTGTTACACATAAGAAAATAGAAATAAATCCACTGTGTTAAATCTAGTGCATTAATTTCAGTGGAGTTAAAGAGTAAATTATTATAGGCTATATATTACAATGCTTAAGGAGCACACACCTTAATTTGGAAGATAGAATTGATAGATGCAAAACATATATACAGGAAAGAAAATAATTTAAAACATTTATTTCATGGAAATAAGGATTCAAGTATTCCACTCTTAACCTTCTTTGCATCATTACTGTGCTGGTGAACTTGGTGTAGGATGAGTTACTGCCCTGCCAATAATGCTGATGGTGGTGACTCTGTAGGCTGAATTTCCAGCCCATTATTATAGTTCTTTTTCTCTTCTGATCTGTTAGCCCTAGAGCTGTTGGAAGCATAGAATATTATGTAATATTCTGAATTTTTATATCAGTCATTGTTTAGCATGGAGGAAGACTCTGTCCATTGACAACCAGCTGCATCCTCTAACACTTCCACAAGATACTTCCAAAAGACCAGTGACTGATACTGGCTCAGAACATTATTTATTAAGTGTCAGAATGCCACAATGTATAGATGGATGGTTTTTAATTCTGGAAAGTGTTATAACTTAAAACCGAATGACATTTGTATGTATCATACATATTAAGCTCAAATGGAAATTGAAAGACCATTGCAGGAAAAAATGTATAAAACTGTCAAGTATAAATATATATTTGCATAATGACACACAGATGCTACTTGCCTGAGAAAAAATGGAAAAATGTTTTGTAATTTATTTTGCATTGATCATTTGAAGTGGGTTTCATTGTTTACAGTAAGATATAATATTTTAGCACATCGATTTAAGGGGAAAATATGGAAGAAAAACTACAGTTTTTTTTTTTTCACCTAGAACCTAGGCTATTCCATTGTTGCCGCAATTTAAAATGCAATAGATTGCAAGAGCAATAATATTGACGTAACAAATGATAATGGTTCCAGAGGGGCCGAGCTGATCAATAGTGCTAGTGATCCATAAACTAAGGACTCTCTTAGCAAGTTTTGGTATGGTTAGACCACAGTGGCATGACAGAAGCCATTCCCTTCTGGGATGTCAGCAATTTTCATTAAAGCAGAATGTCTTTGTTGATGATGACACCATAGTCTGGCTGGTAGTGCTGGATTTTTTTTTTTTTTTAATTTAAGTACATCATTAACTATAATGGCTCCAAAGGAACTTTTGTCGCCTTTGGGGGTCAACAGTCTCTAAATACATACTTGCATAATGAGCCACAGATGTTATAAGAGCATTTTTACAACAACTTACGTATAAGTTGTCCCTTAAATGGCCTTAAACCGTGTATATGCTCAACTCTGTAACTTGAAGGAATCTACCCCAATCATTAGTCCATATGGTCACTAGTGCTCCGAGGTGTGACTATTCCAAGTTCATTTTCATTTTATTGTCATTTTTATAAATCCAGAATAAGTACTGCCTTAACATGGAGCTCAAGTCATTTTCTAATCTAAAGTCTTGAATTTTAAGAGCTTTTAAGATTAAACCCTTTTCATAAGTACAGACTAACCAAAACTCAAACATTCTCCCTAGAAATGGAAGCAAATTGAATTTTGCTGATTTAGTTTCTTCAAGGTGATAATGCTCATCTGACTTTAGAGTAGATAAGCCTGATTAATTTTTAGCTTTTGCATAAAGGCTATGTATGTATGTGTGTGTTTATGTGTATATACATGGCTGTGTATGTGCAGGCACATTTGTGTATGAAAAATCTCTGGACAAAAAAGTTTCAAATATTAATCTTTGGCTTTCTGCTCATTTTCTTCCCTTCAGAATATTGAGTTTCCATTAAACATATAATTTAGGCTTTCCCTTAGAAAAGTCTTCTGCTCTCAGCTCTTTCTCTAAATCAGAGCTGTCCAAAAGAATGATGTGATGGAAATGTGCAGTCCAGTGTAGTAATCACCATCTTGTGTAGTTATTCAGCATTTGAAATTTGGCTAGTGTAAGGAATCAAGTTTTAATTTTTAAGTTTAACTTTAATAATTTAGCCTTACATGGCTATTATACTGATGTAACTCCTGAATACTATTTTGTATCTTACATTTTACTGTACTGTCTTGAACAGAGCATCTCTAAATGCTGTCTACTCGTTATAGTAGCCCTTTCATGCACTTAGTGAACTTTATGTCAGGAATCACACTACTTGATTAGGCAGGACTATCCTCAATCCCATTAGGGTCTTGTGTACTATTATAGTTTTCACACCAGAGCAACTATTCAGTATTTATAGATGTGTGACTTATTTATTTTACTTGAGTATATCCTCAATATGTATCCATTTTCCTTTGGATGACTCTAATTTCTCATTCTTTATGGCTGAGTAGTATTCCATTTTATAGAAAAACCACATCTTCTTTATCCAGTTTCCAATTGATGGGCAAATGGGCTTTTTCCAAGTTTTAGCTATTACAAACTGTGCCGCTATAAACGTAGGTGCACATATATCACTGTGGTATGATTCTTTTAATTCTTTTGAAAAGATACCCAGCAAGCTATGGCTGGGTCAAATGGAACCTCTAGTCCCAGCTCTTTGAGGTATCTCCATATTGATTTCCATAGTGGTTGCACCAGTCTGCTCTCCCACAAACAATGCAGAAAGGTTCCTGTCTCCCCACAACCTCAACATTTGTTATTGATTGATTTCTTGATAGCAGCCACTCTTTGTGGGGTGAGATGGAACCTCAGTGTTGTTTTCTTCTGCATCTCTTGAATGACCAGTGATGTGGAAACGTTTTTACATAGATTTACTTGTTGCTTTTACTTCTTTGTCTGAGAACTGTCTGTTCATTTCAGATGCCCATTTTTTGAATTGGGTCTTTATATTTGGGGGGCTGATTGTTTTGATTTCTTTATATATTCTAGATAATAGTCCTTTGTCTGAGGAGCAGCTGGTAAAATTTTTTCCCACATTGTAGGTTGTATCTTAGTTCTGTTGATGGTTTCTTTTGCAGTGCAGAAGCTTTTTAACAAGATGAAATCCCAGTTGTTGATTCTTTCTGCTAGTTCCCATGCCACAGAGGATTTGTTCATAAAGTCTTTTCCTATGCCAATGTCTTCCAGAGTTCTGCCTAACTTATCTTCCAGCAAGTTTAGTGTTTCTGTTTTAATATTTGGATCTTTAATCCACTTGGATTTTAATTTAGTGCATGGTGAGAGAAAAGGGTCTAGTTTTAATCTTTTGCAGGTTGAGATCCAGTTTTTCCAACACCATTTATTAAAGAGGCTATCTTTCCTCCGGTGGGGATGGTCAGCTTCTTTGTCAAAGATGAGGTAGCTGAGTACATCTGGAGTTGTTTTTGTGTCTTCCAGTCTGTACCACTGATCCTCAGATCTGTTTCTTTGCCTGTACCATGCTGTTTTTATCAGTTAGCCTGCCAATTTCTATTTTCTTCTATCTATTGTACTTTCAGCTAATAGATTTCTGAGGTATTGCCCTGTATACATGTGTGAATTGACCTATTGAGTTTTAAACTGTTGAATTTTAATACAGTTATTATGACTTTCCCCCAATTGATTATTAGCCCATCAAAGAAAATTATTTTTAAAAGGAAGCAGAGAGGATGAGAGGGCGAAAGAGGAAGGGATGGGGGACAAGATTTAGTCTCCTATTATTTCTTTTCTTTCTTCCAGTTCTGGGGATTGAACTCAGGACCTTGCGCTGTGCCACTGAGCTAAATCTCCAACCCAGATTTAGTCTTCTGACCCACACCCCTAGGGATCTCCTTCTTCTGGTTAGATCTGACTTTCTAAGTTCCAGTGCTCTCCCAGTAATCCTATAAATTGTGAATTCATCAGTGGGAGAATACACCGAAGACATTAAAGTCCTCATGATACAGTCACCTCCAAAAGCCTTGATGTGTTGAGGATCAAGCCTTCAATGCACGGGTCTTGGCAGAAACTTTATATTTAACCATAATAATTCTAATGTTTCATTGCTTACTTAGATTTTTAAAGAACCACCAAAATATACATTATTCCATTTAGAAAGAAGAAAAGAACGTCACTTAAGAAAGTGCAAGCCAACTTCAAATCACTAGATATGTATGTTGCACCTACTCTGGTCCAGTTTGGATTTTGACTTTTGGTTACAGAGATACATTAAACTTCTTCAAAAGTTTTTTGAAAACTCAAAAGTGAAAAGACATTTGACTTCTTCAAAAAAGCCACTATATGAAAGGCCCGAGATAGTTTAGTCAGTTTTTCTTGACCATGTGCATTGTATAAACCTATTTTAATGGAAAATAATTCTTGCTGACTATACCTTTAAATTATCTGTATTATATTATTCCTTAAATTTACATAAACAGTATAAATAAAAACAAGCTTAACTGTAAAAAAATCTGCCAATAGAAATTAACAGTATTAACTTAAAGTATAATATTTTGCTGAAAATCTAAATTATTGTTTATAACATGAATGTGAAAAGCATGCAAGCTTTTGTAAACCTATTTCATGTACTGTTCATTGACTTAATTCCATTATTATTTTGCTGTCAGTACTGAAAATCTTTTCCCTTTATAATATTCAATAATGTAATTTGCCCGTCTCTTAGCCTGAAACTATCTTTTATGTGTGTTATTTACACGTGTCTTTTCTTTTTGCTACTGAGAATCGAACTCCAGTCCTTGTGTTTGCCAGGCAGGTGCTGCACTGCTGAGCTACAGCCCTAGCTACATGTATCTTTTTTGCATTTGTCTTGGAATTAAAATAAGACAACTGAGGTCAGTGAAATTATGAGCAAGAACACAAAAGCAAGTACTGAAGGTTTTTGGTTTTTTTTTTGGTACCGGGTATTGAACTCGTGTCCTTGTGCTTGCAAGGCAGGCCTCTGAACCGCTGAGGTAAATCCCCGGCCCAGGTACTGAAGTTTTAAAAGTCCTTCAGAATTTGGTTTTCTAAATGTTTGAGAGTGTATTATTAATGATAATATTTTGGGGGGTTTTGTTTGTTTGTTTTTTGAGAGAGGGTCTCACTATGTAGTTGAGGCTGGTCTCACTATGGAACTCACTATGTAGCCCAGGCTGGTCATGAACTCACAATGATCCTCCTGCCTCAGCCTCCTGAGTGCTGGGATTACAGGCGTGAGCCACCATGCCTGGTGAATGATAATATTTTTTAAATTGCTGTGTACAGTGATACAATTCTTACAGGTAATCTTCAGATTCAGGAATGCATTCATTCATATGTAGTTTAATAAACAACCTTCTAAAATGGGTTTGAAGAGGCAAAGACGGAATGAAGGGAGACCAAGAGTTTTTGTCAACAGTTCAGAAGTGGGATATTAAAGGTTTAAACAAGATTGCAGATGTTGGAAATGGAAAAGAGAGTCAATGGCTGGTATCTGTTCAGTAGTCCCAATTTTGTGGAATGATTTTATTTGTCATCCTGTTATTAATTTCTTCATTTTATCACTGGGCAGGTAGCCTTCAAAGATGATGAAAGACATCTAATTTTTGTCATTTGTCATTTTCCAATGAAATTGCTGAATAAGATGTAAAAACCTGGAAAATCTTGAATTCTCAGTAAATGGGGGCTATTACTGATCCGCTGACATTCACCAAGCTTTAAATTAAGTCAACAAATGAGTTAGACTGGGCTAGATAAAACCTGAGTGCTGTTCTCAAGGAGCTCAGTGTGGTGAGGGAGACTGACAGAAAATCGAATAAATGCTCTACAGTGTGATAACTTCTGCAGTGGAGACAGCTGTCAATAGATTGATACTCGGGAGTAAATCTCCAGTTCCACTGACTTTGATGGGCTCTTCAGAACTGCCTTTCAATCAAGATTAGTGTTTTGTTTTTGTTTTTATTTTTATTTTCTTTTTATTGAGTTTATCGGTACTTTTTAAGTATACAGTGAAGTTATATTCATCATTGGGATCTTGTACCTTTGCATGACAGATCTTGGTTCTTATTTTCCCCACAGCCCTGCCCTCCCTTCACCCCCTCCACCCTTCCCTATTTAGAAAGACTTTGTTTCTATTTTGTCCTTTCAGGATCAGTGTTTGAGTGAACTGGAACTTGGGAAGCATTTAGACAAGTGGTAATTTTATGGGCCAATGATGCAAGGAAGGGGCATTCCAGATTGAAGACAGCATTTACAAAGACAGGGGGAGTTGAAGAACTTGGTGCATTTGGTGGCTTGCAAGTGGTTTAGTGTGGACAGAATGAAGCAGGTATGTGGGGTGAGGTTAAAAGGATACCCAAATTACACAACCCTGGATCCTGGAAACCTTACCTCAGGCATCTATCTTGCTAATGTGTGCCACTGGTCATGGAAAGAATTCAGAAAGACTGGGTTTAGCAATGCAACCTGACAGAACTGTTTGTTGGAAGAGCAATCCAAAGCCGTGTTCCCAGATGGCAGGTAAATGGAGTTATTATGGATCCGAAGAGCAGAATTTTTACGGTCTTTTTCATTAAGGTCAGTATGTAAACCTTTCACCCTGATCACAATCTTGTCAGCAAAATTGACGGAATGATTGCTCTCCAGTGAAGACTTCATGTTTGAAAAAAATTCTAATACATGAAAAAACTTAAAATTAGATTATTGAGATACTCATGTCATTAGTATTTCTGCATGAAACTGAATATCTTCTTTTAGAAAGCATTTTGTTAATATTAATCTGAAAACCATACATTATTTTCCTGGTTTTATATATTAATGAAGAGAAGTGCAGATGATTAAATATTGTATTGTTAAATATTATATTTTTATGAGTTTTGTTGCATATCATTTGTATATCCAGATCATTTTTATTCTTATAATTTCATTTTTCTTAATGGCCACCATTTTAAGGAACAAGAAAACGCATACCCACAAATATATGTGAATGGAAAGAGCGTCAGTGAAAGACAAGACAGAGAAACAGGGAAAGAAATGGAGAGAGAGAGACAGAGAGAGATAGAGAGGGAGAGACTGATTTTTTAAATAATGCCTGTAATATTTTAAATTTCTTTAATTTTTTTTTGGTTTGGGATTGCCAGTGTTACCAAAGAGACATGTAGATATTCTTCAGAAGCATAATTAGTACAATGATGGAGAATAATCTTGTACAGATGGTATAAAGGAATGAGAAAAAATTTACAAAGACCATATGAGAATAGGAAGTGATGTAGTATAAATTCACTTACGTGGCACAGATTGAAGCATGCGTGGGGAGTGGAGGTGTGGGAGCTGCACAAAATTAAATCCCCTCATCGCACTCTGTAAATTGCCATCTTGCAGTCATCAGGTCCTCCCCCTTCTCAGATGTGGAAGTTATGCTCCCACATTGGCAGAAGAAAATTTCATAGTTCAACATATTCACACTTAGTTGATGAACTCATTTATAATTATAAGCGGATGGTGTGCATGTTGAGATGATTGTTCATATCCATATCTATTAGAGAAGTGTTCTACTCTTCCCATGATTTATCTGTCACCCATAAAATGTAATAAATGTGTAAGTATTTCGGTTATGTGAGAAGAGCTGGAGAAGAACTGGAGCTGTCCTGTTATCTGACATCTATTTATTTATATTACAGACTAATTTGAATGCAGATTATATATATGCTGACATATGTGTATTTGTATGATATATTAAAAGGGTACTTGTTATGTTGCAAGCACTGTTATAAATTTTTCATAATATGTTAATCCTGACAACAACCCTGTGTACTATTATTACTTCCATTTTCCAGATGGTAACAAAGGTAACGAAGTCCTGGAGAGGACCTGTGTAATAACCTGTGTAAGCTAGAAAATGATAGAACTGTCATAGAACGTCAGTATTCACCGACTCTGGGGTGTATACATTTATTGAAAGTGCTTGTTCTTAGTGGGATAACTATAGAAGGCAATAATGTACTATTTTTGTTTGTTTGTTTGTTTTTTGAGTCAGGGTCTCACTATGTAGTTGAGACTAACCTGGAATTCATTATGTAGCCCAGGCTGGTCTCGAACTCACAGCGATCCTCCTGCCTCAGCCTCCCAAGTGCTGGCATTACAGGCGTGCATTATCACGCCTGGCAATAGTGTACTGTTTTTAAGAAGCTAGAAAAAAGGACTTTGAATGTTTTCTACATAAAGTGATCATTTTTTTTGAGGAGATATATATGTTTCCTTTGATTTGTACATTACACAATGCATACATGGAGCATCATAATGGTGCCCCATAACTGTGTACAGCTTTTGTATCAGTTAAAAATAAAAACATAAAGATGTGATTGTTCAAAGTGTTGGTCCACTTATGTAGTAAATGACTGATATGTATATTACCTAAGTAATTAATATTAACTTTATTTACAAAAACCTTTACAACTGTTACACTTGAGTCGTAGTTACAGATTTTCTTGATATAGTCAACAACAGAAATGCTCTTATGGACTTTCCAGGGCATTCTGTGCTGACAGAATTTTAGACATTCCTTTTGTGCTTCGGGGAGCACTGTAATAACAAATTCTAGTATCCTATTTCTCAATGGGCTTGATTACCTTTAATGATGTATATTTTCATGCTATATCATCCAAATACTCAAATACAGGTAGAAGGTTTGAAATTGAACCCTTGGACTTTGATTTCTAGATAAATTTTTAAATAAAAAAGGTAAGCTATATGGATTGTAATTTGCTCATGTTCTTAATAATACGCTGCTCAGCAGCACAATCAGGCATCCCCTTGCAGAGGTTTTATACAGGCCATTTTACTCTTAGATCTAGCATCTTTAGAAAAATGTTTTCCAGTGATTTGTGCTTTGACTTTAAGATGATTTGGGGATATTATGATAAAACAGGCAAATTAAAGTCTTTAATGCTGCATAGAAATCAAAATTGATTTCAATGTAGACAATTTAGTCCATTTTTTAGTACAGTAAGAAAACTGCTATTACCAAAAATGGGACAGAAAAGTCAGGGCTTTAGAAATCAGAAAATAAAAATGAGATTTTTGTGAAAAATATTGGCAAAAATATGTGGGGAAGTGTCTGACAGATAAGAATCAACTTGTTAAGGAAACAACTGTTTAAATTCTTTCTTCTTTTATAGTATTTGGTTTCAAAAGTAGCTATCTAGATGCACAGCTATGGTGATAATTATTTGCAATGATATAGGAGGCTCTCAGCATGATGCCTGGCTCATAGTAAAAGTAAAGCAGTCACTAAATGCTAGTTGTCATATGCTCATCTGGCAGCTTGAGTGTAGGGGTTAGGAGAACAGTGTTTGAAGTGGACTACCAGGCCTGAAATCCTGGTATACTGCTTATCAGCTGAAAATGTAAGCAGTAGTTCTCAACCAGTTTCCTAGGGAACATCTGGCAGTGTTTGGAGACATTTTAGATTTTCACTGTCCCACGTCGGGTTCTACTAGAAGCTAATATGCTGCTAAACATCATCTAAGAGGAAGACAGCTCCCCATAACAAAGAATTATGTGACCCAAAAAGAGATTAGTGTTGAGATTGATGGATTCTGACTTAGACAAGTAACTTAATCTCTCTATACAATAAAGACATTAATAGTACCTACTTAGCCGATAAAAATACATCACTTAGAAAAATATCATACATGGTAAGCACTCAATGAATGGTAACCTTTGTTAATTATTCAACTACTATTTGTAGAATCCTTACTGTGTGTCAGGCACTATCCTAAACGGAGTGAAATACGCATAGTTCATACCCTTGAGGAGATCGTTGTTTATGACTCCTGGAGTTGTTGCAAAAGTGACTTCTGCTCCATAGGAACAGCAGAGTCTATCAGTGTTACTGCTACCTCATATCTCTCCTCTTAATTAATGTGCAGTGTTTACCTCCTAAAAAATTTCTCTTCTAGATCTAGAGTAGCTTCAGCTTTCATAACACACTCATCCAAATTCCTCAACCTCGTCCATGTACAGACATGGGCAGTACCTGTAAGGCTACTTTGAACCCGTGTAGGCCTCTTGCATGCCAATGGCTCTCCATTAGAGTGTCATCTTTGCTCTAGGATTTCTTCTCTTTATTCCCCACCAGCTGTGGATATCCTAGTTTTTTGTCATCAGTGCTGGGGTCTCTGAATGTCTAAATGTGCTAACCCTTCACCCCTTTATTCCTTCAAAACTTCCAGGAGCATCTCAGGCTGATTCCCTGATTTCTGTCACATAATGTGGCAGAGACGGGGGGGGAGAGAGATAGGAGAGAGGAGAGAGAGGAGAGAGAGAGAGAGACTCTCCTTTGCCTTTGCAGGTGCTGTTTAAAGAGAAGACATTCTTGGAGTTCTAAATGGGAAATGTGATTGTGGTTTCACCTGGAGGCCAAGCTGAAATAAACTGTATCAGCACATCTAGGCATGGGTAACTGAGGCCCTGTATGCCCATTTTCCCAGGTTCAGAGCCGTTTCTTAGCAGGACAAGGAACATATTGGGACCTCACCTCTCTAGTGTGGGGATAGAACGGATTGTAATTCACTGTGCTAATGGCTGGTGTCTGGTGCTTCTAAGAAAAGCTCTGTGTTGCTACATGCTGATTGAGTCATAGCTGTTCCTTATGTTCCACTCTTGTTTGCCCAGTTCATGTGACTGGGCTTCTGTTCTTACTTCCTTTTATTCCAGAAGTTCTTTGAGTAACACAGTGTCTCTGAAAAGGCTGATCATAGAACTGTGATCAGTTCCTATCTGCTTGTCTAGACTCCTTCTACTTCCCCACTCCCTCCCTCCCACTCACCTCACGCCTCAGCAGTATAAAGTACTGGTAAGGTCCACAAGTGTGCCATACTTGCTGTGTTAATGCCCTTCACGTACTGCTTCCTCTGTGTGGGTTTCCCGTCTCAAACAAGCCTGGGTTCATCTTTACTTTTTTTACTTTGATATTGAACTGGAGGCTTCCTTCTTTAGCAACTAACCTATAGTTTTTTCAGCTATTGAATTCTTCTGGATCATCTTGGTTTCCAGATTTCTCCACTGTCAATTAAGGTGCAAAACATTGCCCAGTTCAACCTAATGGCTTCATGAAACTGAAATTTATTGGATTTAAAATTGGCTACAATGTGCTATAGTTGATTGAATTTTCTGAGCACCTAATCATTATGCACAGTATTGCTTCTAGGTAAAAATACTGGCCAAGGCCCTAAAACTGGATGCACCTAAGATATTTTAGAATGCAGCCACATTTATAAATTATAGATTAGTAATAGTAAAAATGTATGTACATACATGCAAACATTCACACAATACATATTTATATCTACTTTGTCAAAGAAGAGACGATGACATGAATTACATACATAAAAATATCACAAGAAAACCAAAATTGGAGCATGTGTCTAGTCCAGTGGGTGAATGTGGGTTTGTATAGCTAAAAGAGGGAAAGGAGATATGTGGATGAGTCATTGGATATTAGTGTTTAAGTAGTAAATGTAATGTTAATTTTGGGTGTAATTTCCTAAATAAGAAATGGAGATTATATCTTTCATAAATCTATATGTAATTCAGAGACAGTCGGTATGTGCTCAAGTAGAAGGTCTCTTTTATCTTCCAAATTATGGAAAGAAAACAGTTTTGTACAAGTGGAATATGAGCTCAAGAAGAAATGCATGGGTTGGAATAGTATTCAGATATGAAATGCTAGGACGGGAGAAATTAGCTCACTTTAAACTCTACTCGGATATTATGGTTTCAAAAAGAATTTTAAATTCTAACAACTTTCCTAACCTGGACTAATGAGATAGTTGGACCTAGTAATTAGTATGGGTTATGCCCTCCAGGACCTGTCCATAAACCTTTGTACAGGTAAATTGTGTTTGCCTGTGAGATTGCAGGTATTGCCTAGAGCTGTGCAGAGTTTCGGGTGGTTAAATTTGCTTCAGTAGGGAATTAGGAGAGGAAAGGAGAGACTTATTTTTACACAGCCAAAGTAGGCACATTGTTTTATCTTCCAAACATTGGGATGGAATATTAATTCATCTCCATTCTGAAAATATCTATTGAGCTCTTCTTTCTGTCTTGAGATATAATTGGTAGCAGTTATTATGATAGGAGAGAAGTACAACATATAGTTCTTGCCTTCAAGGAGATGGAAATCAGTCTTTTTGAGGAAAATTATCTGAAAACTACTTTATGGAATACCCATATTTTTTCCTGAATTGTTTTCTATAATTCTGCCTTAAACAGCAGAAGATTAAAAAAACAAACAAACAAACCATTTTTTGATAAGCATTCTGAACATTCTGTGTAGGCCAACTCATTATCACCCCAAGACTGGTGATGGATCTGGTAGAAGACAGTGGCAGCATTGACACTTGGCTCTGGAAGGTGTTTCCAATTATTCAATTAGGATTTTTAAAATATTTTTGAAATTAATAAGTTTCTGAGAACACACCCGAAGTATAAGTTTAATTATTAGAGGGGAAATTTTGTTCCTGCCATGAGTTAGGTGCTCTTTTCTTTTTCTAGAACCATGCTTATTTTAGAAAGGACTCTGTTCTGTTTGATAATCTAGGATTCTCAAGACAGACTTGGCAGTTCTTATTCTCCAAGGGAAAAGAAAGTCTGTTGGTTTTAATATATAAAAAGATAAAGTATTGTTGTAAAATATTTTGTGTGTATTTTGGTTAACATTATCACTTATGTCACCTTTTAAATTATAAGATTATAATAGGTGGCAACACCAAGAAATTTTGAAGGTAAAATAAATCTGTATTCTTCACTTAGTTACTTACACAGACAACAATATACTCCCCGTTATGAAAAGGCATGGAAATAAGTGGCAGGGTCATCAATGAAGACAGCCACAAGTATTCTTTTCTGCCTGTTGGTAACTGTCCTAAAAAGGATAACAACAAAATTATTACCTGCGTTTGGAAAACTGAACAGAATATCTGAAGATAAGATATATCCCCAGATAGGCACATCAAACCACTGATGGAAACAAGTGAGAAGACAGTATTTACCTTCTTCCTGTTCTGCTTCCACACCTTTTGTACTTTCTAATAACCAAACACAGAAAGAAAATAATTTCACTTTGTCTAGGTGAAATTGTAACTTTATTTGTTGCTTCCAGGTGTCAGTAAACTGTGGCATTGTTGTGGCTTGTGTCTAGATGTCCCTCAAAAGCCTCATGCAGTGATAGGTGGGGCTTTTCAGAAGTGACAGGATCTAGAGTGTGTGATGCTGGGATTAAAGGTGTGTGATCACTAAATTAGTCCACTGATTGGTTTGGCATAGTTCTGAGTGTGGATAATGGGAAGGCTCAGCCTAGGTGTGAGTTTTACCCACCCTAAGGGCATGTAGCCTTGACAGAATATAAGGGGCAGAAAGAGCTGCTTGCTTATTTGTTACTTTACTGCCTTGTTACTTTCGCTGCCTTCTGTCTGCCATGAACTCTTTCTCCTCCACAATGCCCCTGTGTCCTGCTACCCTGTCTTGGAGCCAAATGCCTGTGAAGTGAAAGCTTTACTAACTGGAGCTGGAATAACACTTTCCTCCTTTAACTTTGGGTGTTGTATATTATTTCTCTGCAATGAGAAGAGTAACTAAGACAGAATTTGGTACCAGAGAATTGGGGTTGTTGATGTGGCTGTATCAGACCATGTGTTCAGGAGCCTTTGGAACCGGCTTGTGAGGAGGGTTTGGAAAGATTTGGAGATGCCAGTTGAAGAAGCAGCCTTGGAACACTTCTTAAGCTGTGCTTGATGGGAGATTCTTGTCAGAGCTGGGAAGACTGGAATCCTGATAGAAATGCTGCTCGTAAAGGCCAAGCTCAGGAGGTTTCCCTTGTGAAGAAGGACTGGAATGGCTGTTGGACTAAAGACCATGTATGCTATGCTTTGGTAGAAAATTTGTCTGTGATTTCTGATTTCAAATGATGCCTCCTCCTGTGCTCTATGCAAAGGTCATATCACCACTGAAATAGTGAATTTTGTTTAGAAAAACTCATAGTGAGAAAGCTTCTAGAGGGTGGTGCAGGGTAGGATGTGAGGATGAGTGGGAGCTGGGGGTGTTGTCCAGTCTGGTACATGGGTCAAGCTCAGTTCTTCAGAGCTCAAAGTTCAGGAGGCCATCTTTTGATACATTTAGCATTCTAACACTTTTTAGCGGGAATCCATCTATTCTTATTTATTTATTTTGGTACTGGGGATCAAACTCAGCACCTTGCACTAGTGAGGCAGGCACAGTGCCAATGAGCTAAGGAACAACAAAGAGATTTGGCAAAATCTTGACAGAACATTACAGGCTTATCCATGCAGCTGGGTGTGCAGAGCAGTGTGTAGAGTTCCAGGCTGAGAAACTGAAGCAGATGTTCAACTTTGTGGACTGGACCAAGATAGTGGGACTTGGAAGTGTCTTATTTAAGAGTATGCACAAATTCCCAGCATTCCTTTTTACTGAATCTCTGAACAAGTGTTAATTCTAAACACCACTTCTGACTTTCTGCCATTATGATCATAACTAGTGAAGAAACCAAAGGGAGATACAGATCCTGGGGAAACAAGGGCAAAAACTGACATGAAGACTAATGTCTAAAACTCTGAATTGAGAAATTGATTACAACGTGATTCATGTATTTTGGTACATTATAATTTTGTTTACTTTCTTATAGTGAAAATAATGGTAGAAAAAAGGGAGCTCTATTTTATGGGGTCATTAATCATGATAACTGATATTTTGGTGTCTTGTTATTCTGAAGTAACTTGATTATTATAATTAAAGAAGGATAAAAGCAGAACGAATTCCAACAATTGGTGTCTCAGGTCAAATTGGCCTATTGGGAAGAAGATGAAATTGTGCATTTCTCCCTTGTATAATTGATGGAGTATTGTGTAGTATTTCTTTGGCTATTCAGCAAAGATTCTGCTAGAATCTGCTTGTGCAGTCTTAGGTCATATTACTTATAACCTTTATAGTCTATGCATGCAAAATTATCTTACAGATCTCTATTCATTATTCATATTAATTAGTATCAATAAAATGTTAATGATATATAATAGGAATTCCACTTAGATCCTTTTGGTTTCTTATTTTTTACACTAATTTTCTACTATAGCCAAAACAGTTGTATATATGTGAATAGAAAGATAACCAGCTTTATGCAAAGACTTTTTTTGTCGTTCTTAAGGACTGTGCAAACACTTGATCAGACCTCAAAGAAAACAAAGAAATGATTTTGGTTCAGTTTTACTTAAAAAATTACTTTATATATTTTTCTCTTTTCATCTATAATTAATCTCTTAATAGAAAAACTATATAAATATTAATTATATATATTTTCTTGATATAGCTAGGCAGTATAGATAGGATAATTTGAAAGGACAGTTCACCTAATTATTGAATTTTTAAACTTTAACATTAGGGTATAATTTGTTAATTTAAGTATCACTTTATATAGCAGTAACTGATGTCAGTATATGAAAGTGTACTTCAGTCTTTTTTTGTTTTTGTTTTTTGGTACCAGGGATCAACCTCCGGCCCTTGCACTTGTGAGGCAGGTGCTGGAACCATTGAGCTAAATCCCCAGCCCTTTAGTCTTTTGAGGTACCCTTAAGACTAAGAACAGTGAAACTTCAAGTGTTTTTATAAAAGAAATTGAAATATTTCAATTATTTCAGATTCTTGTGGCTGTAGTCAGAACAGAACTATATTCTATAAATTGTCATAGTCCACAAATTTAGTTTTCCATATGTATTTAAGATATTGAGTCATGACTCTATAGATTGTAGGCATTCATCGGAGGTTTAATATGATACAACATTTGGATTGGTTTAAATACAAATTATTGATAATTCTAGCAAATTATTGGTTCTTAAATCTGCTGCATATGTTCAAATGGTGTTGTTGAGACGTATTTCTAGATAACGAGGCAAGATCAACAAGGGAATACAGTTTATTAATATTATGGATGATATCATCATCTATCTTTTTTGTCATCATTGTCATCATCATTAGTCATAACCACCTTTTTATTTTGTATTTTGTATTAGTGCATGTCTGCAGTATCTAATTTTACATTCGTGTACATAACATATCTTGATTCTTTTTTCATCCCCTTCCTCTCCCTCTCCTTCTCCACATCTCTTGATCTGATTACCATTTGAGAAAAATCTATGCCCTTTCTTACTATCTTTATTTTGATATTTATTTATATTTTGGGCTTCTAATATAAGAGAACACATGGGAACCTCCTCTTCAATACCATATGGATATTTTGGAGACATTTTGTTGCCTTGTTTTTTTCATGTTTCTCTGTGTGTGTGTGTGTGTGTGTGTGTGTGTGTGTGTGTGTGCACGTGCACACACAAGGTAAGGCTTATAGATTGATTATAGTGCAAAGGAGACCTCTTTAATGTCTGCTTTTCAGGGATGTCTTCTGGGTGTGGTTATTAGCCTTTGCCTCTCTCCCAGGATCCTGCCCCCTCCATTGATTTAATTTAAAATGAATTCTGTCGTTATGAATGAAAGGCTTTCTTTCCCAGCATCTGCAGCCTTGGAATTCAGCCAGTCACGATTGTGTCTGCCTAGCTTTAGGGCCTGTGGGATTGTAAGATGCCATCCCTGCACTGGAAGCCACTCTGTCCACTCATTCCAGACTGTGGTAAATGTCCAAGCCAAAGAGTGTCCTTGCTCACATTGATAGACAGGAAAGCAGTCAGCCCTCTGGTCTCTCTGGCTGGAGGCCATAGGATTGGTCTGCAAGCAGACTTTTGGGCTTAGTGTAGATACATGCTGGGTCTGATTTCTCCCTTCTCTGATCCAAGCTTTGTCCTGGTCCAAATCAGGTAAGTCAGTCAGTGCCTCTCTTGCCCTGTGCCAAAGTAAAGCAAAATGTAGAGCCAGCTTGGAGTTAGTGTCTCATTGTGCTGCAGGTGGTGTCCTGCTGCACTGTGCTCCCACCACCTTCTTTCCCAGGGCATTGGCCTCATCCAGGTTCCACTGGGTCATGTGCTTGGTGCCTCTGCTGGCATGTGCAGAGGAGAAACAAAACCGAGCAGGCTTGAAGTTGGTAGATAGCCATGGCCAGCACATGAAATCTACTAGTGTGGAGTTGGCTAGGGACTAATGCCATGGGCAAAAGTAGATTCTGTCCATAGTGGGCTTATCATATCTTCAAGACCCTTAAGAACTTAATGGGGTGATTTTCCCTGATATGCTGTTCTATACATTCAGGCACTTCCTGATTAGAAACAACTGTCTGATGACAGCTGGCCAATAAGTGACCTTGGAAAACTGGGTGACCAGCAGAGCTTCTGTGCTGTGCAGCACCCTGCAGTCTGTAATCCTCCCTAGGGGAACAAGGACTGCAGCCAGGTGCCTTAGGAAAGCCTAGTCTCTAGAAGTAGGCAGAATGTCAGAATCTCACTTTTTAGTAATTTTGTGAGTGGTCAGGAATAATTCTGTAGAACTCAAAAGACTAATTCACCCAAAGATCAAGAGAATTTTATTTATCTTCACAATACAGTTTTATGAAAGTTGTAAAGTAAAGGTTTAACTATTCCCTGACCTATGCATTGTTGTGATGTTGTAAGACCCATTGTGTAGTAACAGGAATCACGTTGGCCTGGGTTAGTATCCTGGCTGTGCCCCTTGAATTGAGTCGGTTCAGTGATGTATATTGCCAGAATTACTTTTGTGATTTTTCAGTGCAATAAATTGACAGAAATGAGCTCTCATTTTTAGCCCCTTATGGTGATAATCACAACTGTCTTGGTTTCTCTGTATTTCTTTTTCTGAATCTGCAATTTCTATTATAATGAAGCATGTAATTCCAATTAGTATAAAAAGTTGCCATAAATTGTTCATGCTTAAAGACTTTGCAAACTGTATATATAGTGTTAACCAAATTTTAATGGCTTTAAAGATTGTTACCATTATTTTGCTTTGAAAGATTACAGTCAATTTTGCAGATGGCAAGGGGATCTAGAGATGAGTGAGGGATAAAAAGAATGAAGATATGTTAAGTACATGTAACTATTCCCTAAAATGAATGTAAATATTGTGCACTACAAATGCATACTAATAAAAATTTAGAAGAAAATATATACTCTAAAATCATGAGTATATTGAAGGGGGAGTTAAAGCAATGGACAATGACCCTAATAATAGTTCTAATTTAGTATCTTTCCTAATCTGCATTGAAAACACAGTAACATCATAAAGACTGAAAAATGATAATTTGGTGAGTTTGGAACATTCTAAGTAAACTATTCTATATCTGGGATTAGGTAGATTTTATAGTTGAATTTAAAAATGGCATTTTCATCATTATGTGGGGAAAATTATTACATTTCTGCACACTGCAGCGGAAGGGGACTCATTTCATTTATGATGGCACTTGCAGTTACACTTTTTAATATAGAAGAAAATAGTGCTTACTATTTTTTTTTACTGAGAATTGGAAAAGTTCTTTCTGCTTACTTTTACTATTTTATGTACTGAAAATATTTAGGCATTTCTATATACTCACAGTGAAGTCTCTGAAAGCAAAATTAAGACAACAGCCTGATTCATAATAGCAACAAAAGAATATTTGGGTGTAAATTTAGCCAAGAAACTGAAAGATCTATGTGATGAAATCTAATGAAGCATTGCTGAAAGAAAGTGAAGGAAACATACATGTATTCATAGATTATAATAATTTATATTGTTAAAATGTCCATACTACCCAAAAGTAATCTGCAGAGTCAGTGCAATCCCTATGAAAATTCCAATGGCATTGTTCTCTGATGTAGAAAAAAACAGTCCTGCAAATTCATATGAAAACATGAAAGAATCCAAGCAGCAAAAAAATTCTTAAGCAGAAAGAACCAAGATGAAGATGTCATACTGCCTGACGTAAAAGCTAAACTACAAAGTTGTAGTAATGTAAACAGTAATGTAACTAGCATAAAAAGCAGAGAGAGCAGTGGAACAGTACAGAGTTCAAAACTAAATCTCATTTACAATCTACTTACCTTTGATAAAAGTTCCAAAACCAAACAGTGGGGAAGGATAGTCTCTTCAACAAATCATGTTGGGAGAACTAGATTTCCAAATATGGAAGAGTAAATCTGACCTTTATCTAGTGCCATGTAGAAAAAATAAGCTTCAAATTAAAAACAAATGTAAAACCTACTAGAAGAAAACACAAATAAAAATTGTATTAACTTTGATATGTGTGATAATTTTTTAATACAGTCCATAAATTACAGACAACAAATGCAAAAATAGACAAATGGAATTGCATCAAACAACAAGAGTTTCTACATAGCAAAGGAAACAAGAAAATGAAGAGGTAATCTATGGAATAGAAGAAATGATTTGTAAACCATACATTTAATAAGGAGTTAGTATATAAAATATGTAAAGATTCCTGCAAGTTAATAGCAAGAAAAATGAGCAAAGGAATTTCTTAAGAAGAAGTCATACAGTCAGCAAGTATGTGAAGAAATAGTAGCATTACTAATCATCAAAAACAAATTAAACCCACAAAGCGATATCAGCTCATGCTTGTTAGAGTGACTATTACAAAAAAGACAAATGATAACAAATATCAGTTAGCAGGTAGAGAAAAGGGAAACCTTTTATGATATAGATGAGAATCTACATTTGTACCGCCATTATGGAAAACAGTATGGGACTTCTTCATAAAATTAAAAATATAACTACCACAAAGCCCAGCAATCTCACTCATTTGTATAATTTTAAAGGAAATGAAATCACTATCTTTTTTTTATAAAATGAACAATAAGTCACACATGTGTAAATACTGAATAGTTTCTCTCGTGTGAAAAAGTATAATAGTACACAAGATCCTAATGAGATAATTAACAGTGTGAAATAGGAAGAAAAGGGCTAAAGGTGTAAGGAAAGTGGGAAGAGTAGGGGAAAGGGAATAAGGGAAAAGAAAAAAATATGAGAAAATGAAAAAATGGAAATAAAGTGTTTGTAAATGGGGAGGGGAAGAGGGGGTGAAGGGAGGACGGGGACAAGGGGAAAAATGAGAGCCAAGACCTGTCATGTAAAGGTACACAATCCCAGTAATGAATGTAACTGTATTGTATACCTAAAATGTAAAAATAAACTCAATAAAAAGAAAAACAATGAACAATAGAAATTTATTTGGCTTATATTTCTGAAATCTGAGAAGTCTAAGACTGAGCGACTACATCTGATGGTGCCTTCTTCCTGTGTCATAACATAGTGGAAGGTATCACACAGGGGTGGTAGGAAACAGGCCTAGGAACAGGAAGACAGAAAAGAGGAGCAGAAAGAAGAGAGGAGAGGAAAGGAAAAGATAAGGGTCACAGGACTGAACTCTTCTCTTTTATGATTAATGTACTCATTCCATGCTAGGCTTAATTAATTCATGATGGCACAGCCCTCATGACCTAATCACCGCTTAAGGTCCACCTCTCACCACTGTTACAAAGGTAATTACATTTCTTTTTTTAATGAAGTGCTTGTTCTTTATTGAATTTTAGTGAACAAACAAAAAGTGATAGAATACTGCATTCAAAAAGTCAAACTTTTTTTAGCTTATTAGTACATATTTGTAGTGCATAATGTTTACATTCTTTGTGGGAAGTTGGCGCATGTACATAAATGTCTTAATTCCTTTTTTCATCCCCTTTTCCTTCCCTTCCCTCTCTCCCCACTCAGCCCATCCCTTGATCCACCTATCTGTTGACCTCTTTCCTTCCTTTTTTTTTTTTTTTTTTTTTTTGTATCTGTTTGGAGTACATAGTGTTTGCATTGCTTGGGTGGGTTGGTATATGTACATATTACAACCAAATTCCATTTTTTTTTCATCTCTTTTCTATTTCTTCCCTCTCCATTCCTTCCATCTCTTTACCCTATTTCCTATTATCTATTTTTTATTTTGCCCTTTGTTTTTACTCTGGGTTTCTCATAAAAGAAACAATGTGATGTTTAAGCTTGTGCACCTGATTTATTACATTTATCATTATGATATCAGGGTGCATTCATTTTCCTATAAGGACTCAAGTTTATATTTATTTATGGCAGAATAGTTGTCCATGATGCATATAACCACATTTTCTGTATCCATTTATCTGTTGATGGATATATAGGCTGCTTCCAAAATTTAGTTATTATGAATTATTCTGCTGTAAACATGAGTATGCATGTACCTCTGAGAATCAACAAATGGGGTCATATTAAATTAAAAATCTTCTGCACAACCAAAGAAAAAGACAGAGTGAAAAGACAACCTACAGTATAGGAAAAATTTTCACCATCTATTCCTTGGACAGAGGACTACTATCTAGAATATACAAATAATAAAAAAAATTAGACTCTCAAAATAAAAGACCTAATCAAAAAATGGGCAAGCAAAAGGAATAGACAATTGACAGAAGAAGTACAAATAATCAATGAGTACTTGAAAAAATTCTCAGCATCACTGCCCATTAGAGAAATGCAAATTAACACAGCACTGAGTTTCAGTGTTACCCTCGGAAGAATGGCTATCATCAAGAAATCAAATAATAAGTCCAGTGCAGCATGGCTTTTTAATTTAATTTTTCATTTTTAAAAATTTAACTTTATTGGTACATTTTAGGAGTACATTATGATCCCATTCATCATTGGGAATTTGTACTTGTATGTGATATATCTTGTTCTTGTCTTTTCCCGTTCCTCTTCCTTCCCTTCCACACCTCTACCCATCCTATTTAAAAAGCTTTGTTTCTGTTGTTTCTTTCTTTTCTTTTATTTCCTTCCCCTTCTTTCCTTCCCCCCTTCATATAGAATCCTTTCCCCCATGCCCATTGTGTGTGTGTGTGTGTGTGTGTGTGTGTGGAGTGTATATTCTGTCCTTGCTATGCCACTAATTTAGTATTTATGGTTCATCATTTCATCCACCTGTGATTCCTGTGATTTCTGTGATTCCTCAGGACATGACTTCAGATCCCACGTTTCTATGACTTCTGAATCTGTATGGTTAGCGTTGATTTCTTGGAAGATCAGGTTCTGACCTCACAGTGCCAGCCTAACGCTGGGCACTTCCATGTGAACGCCCCGTAACCACTTAAAATTACCCTTGCTGGAATCATCACACTCTAACTGCATTTACCTTCACTTAGTCCCAACGATAAACCGTGTATTTTACTGGATTAATTTGTCTAGCTTTCTGTTACCTTTTGATGTGGTTTATTAGTGCCCAGGTTCTTTTGGTTTTATTTTCTGATTATCTCCTGAAACTCACTGCTCCCATCTATCGTCCAGTCAGAGTTCTGAGGCCCACATGAAGCCCTTGCTGGACTCAGACGTGATGGCCAGTTGAAAACATATTTATAAGGAGAGAAACAGATCTAAATATTATTAGTGTAACGTAAGCGTTGCTGGAAGACGTGTTCTATGGATGGAAGACGGAGTTATGTGAATTGTGTGATCACAACTTGTACTTCCTTGGGTGCTCTTTCTGCATTGGTGGTGAACCGACAGCATGTGGGCTGCAGGGGCTCTTTGTGTCATTGACAGCTCTGAAAGGTTTTCCATCTCTGATCTAGCGGAATTGAGAGATTTCACCGGTGTCTTTGGTCCCTGGGCTGGAAGGTCAAGTAAGGAGATCATCCTGAAGCATGAGGAGTCTGGTCCAGTTTTCTCCCTACTGTTGGCCTGCCACCTTCTCTCTCATTCCAACACAGGTGGGAAGCCCAGGCAAATCCCCATTTTTAAACATGTGTGCAATGGACTTGATTAATCAGAATCGAAAGAAAGTATAGTGTTTTTCTTTTCACTGAAGCATATGTTAAGCAGGGCCTCTAGTGGCCACGTTCATGCTGGAAGTTTCCTTCTTTCTTCAAGTCATTTTGTTCTCATAACTGAGAGCAAAACAGGAAAATAAAGAGCTGGGCTGAATGGGGTAAGTGATCAATGGGGTAAGTGATTCTGCCTGGAGCTGTGGCCCTGTTTGAATGAATGTTTGAATGAATGCACTCCAAATCTAAACAGGGTGGAGGCACCACAGGACCTCACTTACCATCCAGAAGGGTAGTTGTGTTCTGCATTTGCATCCTCATCTGTCATCCTGCTTGGACAAGAAAAGGGTGCTGCTCAAGCTTCCTGCCTATAAAGAGGAGAAACATAACAATTATTTATAATTTAAATTTAATTTGTTTTTATCTACCAAATTAAAATGAAATGATGAAGATTCTGTATAGAGTGGATGAAAAAATTCACGCTAGATATAATCATTCTCAGAGAATTACATTTTGTAAGCGTCCTTGAGGAAGTAGAAAGATTTGTAGCTAGGGGGAATTGTGTGGAATCTTCTCCATAGCTATTTTGTATCTCATGGTGACTGAGGAGAAACTATTATGTTAACCATAGTAGGAACAGAGTATTGTTAAATTTTGGTGACTATTCAGTAGATATATGGATGTTTCTTTTGGGCTATAAGAAAGTTTCTTTTTCCCAAAACTTTGAACAAAAATTGTGGGCCTGAATTCATTGCCCTGGAGTTCTTGAACTAATTACTTCAGACAAGGATAGACGATGTTTTGATTGGACAGGGTGTGTCACATGACAAAAACTGTCACAGAGCAGTCATGACTGAGAGTATGGAGGCATTATTTCTCAATGGCAAACACTGTCTGAGTTTTTTCCCCCAAGAAGGTAAATTATTATGGTGATGGAATCAACAGATAGCCATTACATTGGGCTACAAAGTCCTACTGCATCCGATCCAGCTTTCCTATCCTGCCCCATCTAGCAGCGCCTTCGTTTCACCCCTTGCAGCTAAGCTTTGTATGCTCCTATCTCTGTTCGTATTCACGAGGTATTCTTATGACTGGAATTCTCTTCCTTCCTTTTTCTACTGGGTTAAGTCCCGATCAAATGCCATCCGCTTTGTGAGCCTTGCCTCCAGATGCTTTGGCTGCTTTTCCTTGTGTGATCAGGTAACACTTTGGATTTACTTGTATGGTAGCATTTCTTTCATTGCATTGGATTATTTGTTCCTCCCTCCATTTTTTGGGTACCTCACAGGCTTCTTTATACCTCTGTATCCCTGGTCATGCACACAGATAAGGTGACTACATTTTTTTTCATACATTTGTGGACCTAGAAAGGTGGGGAACTTTGGATTAATTCTGTAGTTTCAGTTTCAACAAGGTTAACATTCTGTGCTAGGTTTTTGCTGCACTGCTTGCTAGAGAGTGTTTGGAAATGTGTGGAAGTACTTTGGGTTTTTGCAGTATGTGAGGATTGGGTACCACTGACATTCCTTGGGTGGGGCA
The DNA here is from genome assembly GCF_012274545.1 of Fukomys damarensis. Classification (NCBI taxonomy): domain Eukaryota; kingdom Metazoa; phylum Chordata; class Mammalia; order Rodentia; family Bathyergidae; genus Fukomys; species Fukomys damarensis. The sequence continues at coordinate 9,236,695 of NW_022900927.1, forward strand.
GGAATGCTGACTATTCTTTAGGGCATGGGACAGTCCTGAACAGGAAGGGTTGTCCTGTCCTGTTGAAAACTGTTCACCTAGTCTGAAGTGTAGAAAAGGGGAGAATGATTTTTAATCACTACACAAACTACATTTCTGATTCCATCAACTCATTGCACATACTATAAATAAAGCGTTGAGCTTAAAGTTTGTGGGTTGTTTGAGTGATAAGGTTTTCTTGTGCACTAAATCCATTTCTATCCCCACCTATTTCTTCCACATCCTCTTATTCTTCTGAATCCTGAGGTTGAAGTGAAAGAATGAATCATATGAAAGCACAGAGTACACTTTTCTCATTTTCCAGGCAAACCTTCCTTGGTTAGATTTTCTCTGAGCCTGAAAAAAGGGAATGGGAATTAAGGTCTATGCAATTTGGTGAGGTGATTTTATCTCAATACTTCATCTACTACACAGAAGGCTGAGAGTGACTAATTTCACTGATCTTTTTTTTTTTTCTTCTTAATCTATTTTTAGCAAGTCTTATGCTAAAGACATCAGTGTGGAGAGTGGCACATAGCTTTAAATTCAGCTTTCTGTCAGGAGGTGTGGAAAAGCTAACTGGCTCTGGGGTGGTCAGTTAGGCCCTATTTCAGGAAGTTCATCTTTCTCCTCATCATAGATAGTGATATGGCTGTTGTTTCTAACATGCAGGAAGCATGCAAAGAGAAAACTGGAGGTGCACCTCTTAAAATTAGTTTCTTTGATTCTTTGCCTTAAAAGTGACATTTTTAAAAAGGTTCATGAAACAAGATTCCTTTAGTTCCCGTGATTCCAATATCCTATGAGATTTATGATATATATGATATAGATATATAGTAAAATCTTGTTGAATACATATAATATCAATAGTATAAAATCTTATTGAACTTATCAGTAGTCTAAACCTTGATATTTATCAGTTATCACTTGAAGTTTTTTGAAAACTGTGACTTTTATTAGTACACGGTTTTAGTACACAGTGATCACATTCGTTGGGGAGTAAGTGCGTGTACACAACACCTCGTGATTATTCCTTTCTTTCCCCTTCCCTCTCCTTCTTGATCTTCTTCCCATTTGCAAAAGACCGATCACCCTGTTTCCTAGCATCCATTTTTTGTCTTTAATTTATACTTTGTTTTTTTCAAAGATGTTATTTAAAATATACTTTATAAAGATAAAATTATATTCTATTCCTAACAAATATTTATGTATTTTTTTAAAGATGTTCCCAGAAGCATAAAGGCATCCACTGCTACAGCTGAGAAGTTTTTTCAGAAGCTGAGAAATAAACATGAGTATACTGTTTTGGTGACACTGAAACAGATGCACTTAAATTCAGGAGTTATTCTTTCTGTTCACCACTTGGATCATAGGTAAGTGTGACTGCTTGGGTTTCCTGTGTTTTCACTGTATTGTTAAGTGAATATATTAAAGACAAGTAAACAAAGGAAGCTATGATATATACATGGTAGGCTTTAAGCAGTGATTTTGCTATGTTGTGCAGCATTACCAACAGAAAATTGAGATCTGCATTAAAGTAGAGGAAGCCATCACTTTTTAGGCTGCTAAGAAAACACAGAAGTCACTGTTCCTGAGACAAATTTGTTAATTCCTAAATTCCTCAAGAGGTATCATCATCAGTATTAAGGCTAAGCTTACTGCTTCTTAATTTGAATCAGTTCCTGGAAAAGTACCATATTCTCTTTTTTTGGGAAATTTTTGGGTTTAGAGTTTAATAGTCTTACAGTTTTAATCAGTGACAGGCAACTACTTTTCTACCTCACAGACTGCAGAAGTAATAGGTGTATTCCTGGATGTATGTTGAATAAAATTGATGTTTAGTATTTTCAACCTTCTTTCATATGTAGAAACATCCTTAAGAAAGCTGGTGGGTGAAAAGGAGGGTGGGAGGAGAAGAAATTCATTCATGATGCTCGATATATACGTATATTGCTACAAAATAATACCGCTTACCTTAAAACAGTTCTTTCCTGGAAGAATAATTATAGTTGTATTATCTCGACTTTGGGAAATTCATATAATCTCTGTGTCTCTGGAAACTGGGATAGTAACAGTACCTAGTTAGGATGTTGTGAAGCATAACAAGTTTATGTATCTAATATGCTTTACCTGTATAACAACTTTAATGACCTTGTTCAAGTAGGGACAGACACCTTTTTCTTTTTCTTAAGATGTGAGGTAGACTTTGCAAATCTTTGCTAATTACTAAAAGGCAAACAAATGTATGAGAAGAGCAAAATATAGCAAGTCTGACTTACAGAGGAAGGTTTTTAGGCACACTCTGTCTGCCTTGCTTTCTAGGACTGGGGGCCCCATCTTATTCTACCTTTAACTCCAAAGGAGAATTTCCCAGGCCCCTCACTTAGCTTCCATTCCTCCCACATTCTGGGCTGTGTTTGAAGGAAGGGTGTCATCCTGGTGAGTGGCTCAATCCCTTAGAGGCAGAGTGAGAAAGAGAGAGAGGTTCTGCTTCCAGGGAGTCACTAGGGCTTTCCCCTGGTCCTAGGGATGGGATGGACCTCATTTCGGGTGATGGAGTTCCTGTGAGCTCTGTGCTTATAACCTTGGGCCTTTGACCACTGCAGTTGTGTTTTTAGGTAACATGAATCACGTATAGTGAAGATAGTTTCTTTTGCAGAGTGATCTGATTATTGCTGATTATCTCTTCTTACCAAGAAGATCTTCTCTTTATTTTTCACACTAGATTTTTCCCTGTAGTTTTCTTTCACTGACCTGTTTGTGAAGACAGAGAATACATTCAGCTTTCATCCAGATGACATTTTTACACAGGGGATGGCCCCTGCCACTTTTTTTTTTGTTTTACTCCTCTTGTTTCTGCAGTTACCAGTAAGTCCACCTGCTCCTCTTTGGGCTTCGTGATCAGGCTTCATTAGTTGTTCATTAGAACAACTTCATTGTTGCCCGCCTTTCTTTCTTTCTTTCTTTCTTTCTTTCTTTCTTTCTTTCTTTCTTTCTTTCTTTCTTTCTTTCTTTCTTTCTTTCTTTCTTTCTTTCTTTCTTTCTTTCTTTCTTTCTTTCTTTCTTTCCCCCTCCCCCCTCTCTTTCTCCCTCCCTCCCTCTCTCTCTCTCTCTGTTTCTTTTTTGGTACCAGGGGTTGACCTCAGGTCCTTGTGCTTGCGAGGCAGGTAGGTGTGTTGCCCTCCTTTATATGAGTTTCAGCTGGTGTTTCTGTTGGCCCCTAGAATTGGATGCCTAACTATACACGTCTGACAAGCACCAGTCTCTTTACTCTGCACATACTTTCAACATACATTTACTAACATAGTTTGAAATTTTTCTTAGCATCTTAAACTTTATAAAGATATAGATAAGTAAAGCGCTGTCTGACCTTCATCAAATGACTTGCTGTCAGGCAGATCCTTTTTTATTCTATGAAGTAGATTTTTTAAGGTTATATGTAAGGCTTTGTATTCCTTATTTTAGTTAAAATAATTTCCAAATTATTACAGCAATGTGTTTTTTATAGAAAATTTGTAAAATGACAAGTGTAATGAAATAGGAAAACTCATACAAAACTTATAATAAAAAAGAAACCCATGGAATTCTGGGTTTTTGTTTTGTTTGTTTTGGTACTGGGGATTGAACACGGGACCTTGAGCTTGCGAGGCAGGAGGTGGCGCCACTGAGTTAAATCCCCATCCCCATCTGTTATATTTTAATACAATATTTTTGTCTATGTGTGTAAATATGCCATATATTGTTTAATCAATTTCTTATTTTTAACTCAATTTTTGAATTTAATGAGTAATATCACAGAGGGGGAATATAATTATTCATAGATCTTTGTGCTCAGCTCTCACATTTTCTAGTTATATGTCTATAACTTGTTTTACTTATTCCTCTTACCTTCATAGCTTCCATAAATTTTAATAAAATGTAGCTGAGCTAATGCCACATTGAGATACGGTATCTGTTTCTATTACATAAAAAACAAGTTAGTTTCACTTTCTGAGTAAGCCAACAGTCATTAAATGCTTGCTGTGTACCTGGCATAGCAATGCATTTGTTCATTTTATCAGTGTTTATTAGTGGTTAAGAGTATAGACCTGGTAGTGGACTCTCTGTATTCCAGGAGAAGCCTTACCACTTAATTGCTTTTTGGTCTTATGCAAATTGCTTCACTTTTTTTGTAACTCAGTTTCCTCATTTATAAATCCATGTACAGTGCTTGAAATTATTAGTGATAAATAGTCCACAGAAGTTCCATAGACACACTAGGTCGACGCCTTTTTTTTGCTTGACTGGCTAGAAGGATGAAGTGGCATTTTACCATGGTTCAAGAAAGCTCCTCAACCCACAGCAGGCAGGAAGCAGAGAAAGTGAGAAGGAGGGTCCTGGGGCTAAGAATACATCCACCTCACGGATCCATCCTTCTAAACATGCCCTACTTTGTACCACCAACCACATGGACTCACCAATGGATTAATCCACTAATGAATATAGTGCCCTTTAATCCAATTGCTTTCCCAAAGCCCCTCCTCTAAATAGATGAGACTTTTGGGAGATATTTTAGATTTAAAAATAACAAGTGGTTTCTAGAGAAATCTATGGGACAAGATAAAGCATGTGAACAAATAGAAACCTAGTTAAATGATACAGAAAATGCTGTTTTTTGGTACTGAGACATATTTCTCCTATGGACTTTTATGCAAAATATAGTGAGAATCCTTAGAAAACAAGTTTAGAAGGCTTTCTGTTGGCAAGTAGCATCATGCCACAGTGCACTTCAGAAAAAACAAATCTACAGTAATCCCATTTAACGTGCATCTGGGGCAACAACTGTTGAAGTAGCAGTGCACCCCTTAGGGGCCTTTATTTGCTGTAGTAATGTGTGGGACAGCTCTGTACAATCATGTTTTCCAGCTCTGTGTGCCAGTAGTCTCTTACCTTGGTATTCCACAGAACTTGCTTTTCTCTGAGTGGTAGTGATTAGTACAGGTCCAGTAGTAAGATTTTTTTCTAATTCGCAATAAGAGCTCTTGTGCCTGCCATGCCAGTGGATGCTCATTTTCCTAAATCTTCTTGAGTAGTGGTCTGGTGGTATGCTCAGCCAGGGTGTGCTTTTGAGTTCATGTTCTTATCTGCCTAGTAGAAAGAGCAGGAGCAAGGACTTGTGAATTTAGACTCTGTGAGACTACAAAGTGTCTGCAAGAGAACAAACCCTAAGTAAACCTTAACATTGTTATTAGAAATTATGTGAGACCACCACTCTCCCCCTTGTACGCTCTTGACTCCAGTCTTATGTCCAGTGGACTGACTGCAATGAGTCCTCAGCTGTCATGCAGCCTGTTCTTGAGCTTAGTAGGGAGAAGGGAGGAAAATGTTGCAGACCTGGTAGCAATGGAGCAAGAGAGGAGTCTAGACATTGGGTACAGTGGTCAGCCTGCTCATTGTTTCTGTGTCACCTCCTCTTATCTGCTTGTCCAAATCCTACTCATATCGAAATTGTGCCTCTATCTCCATGAATCTGTTATTGATCTTTCCAGTTTATATTAAATTATTTGTTTCCAATGCATTTATACAATGTGTGTCATTCCTTTTGGCCTTCTAACACAAAAGGTATACCATTATTTAAATGTCTCATGTGTTTACATACATAGTAATTGCAGTTTTGTTGTTTGTGTGTGTGTGTGTGTGTGTGTGTGTGTGTATACCAAGGATCCAACTCCAGACCTTGTGCTTGTGAGGCAGGTGGTGGCACCACTGAGCTAAATCCCCAGCCCAGTAATCGCATTTTAAGACATGAAAAATATTTACATATTTTGATCACAGCTACTTAGTGAAATAGCACTAACAAATACTTAGCAAGACATTTTAAAATTTAAACTTTTTTGAATGGGTAATAGATCCCATGATTAGAGATTTAAAAGGCGCACAGGATACAGAGGAAAAAAAAAATCTTCCTTCCTCCTTGTTCCCTGCTATTCAGAGTCTGTTTCTGGGGGAGACCATTATTATCATTGAAGATATTTAGAAAATAAGAGACATATAGAAAGAAAGTAGTACTCACCTAATCAGTGGCATGCTGGAGCCAGCTGACATACTGGCTTTCAACAGTTAAAACTTTATGAACTGGTTGATATTAATTTGGTAGATTGGGAATAGACTGTGATATAAAAATTAGCAAAATGTATAAACCAGTAAAGGCTACGAAGAACAGCTTTTAACAATATACTTTTTTCAGTAATCCTTTTTTTTTCATGTTTTCCTCCTACCATATTCGCTATACCAATGAATGTTAGCCAAAATCTTAAATTTATTTCTCTGGTGAACACAGAGCCAATTATCAAACATTTACTAGCACACCATTGCCTATAATCCTGGCATTTAAAGATAACCACCATTATCATTCTGGATGCAGCTTTTAGATATTATTCTTAGATAAACTTGATTGTGTTAAATTTTATGTATTCAATTACAAATTCTTTAAGATTTTAAGGTTTTTAACCATCAAGGATTGTGCACTGAACATGTAAATTTTATTACATCTGTTGCATTGTCCTCCATGGTTAGATGCTAAGTAAATATTCGCTGACAGAAGAAAGGAGTGAAGCTTGAAAGAAATATCGTGATGATTACACCAGGCATCATGAGATGCACTCAAAGTTTTCAGCAGGGTAGACAACAGGACCAGGAGAATGTTCATGCTACTGTATTGAGGCAAGGCACCTAATCTATCCTGAAATGTCATTAGCTCCAGAGTGAGGCATTCACTAACTGGCAGCCACTGCCTTGAAACAGCTGTAAGTCAAGCTCCTAGAGGATAACAACACCTGTAATGAGCTCTCCTGCAACATCACAGCCATTATATTAAACTGGAAACCTAATCACACAACTTTGTTGGTTAGGACATCTGAAACTAATTCTGGGACATCGGAAGTGAGCTGAGGAGCAAGACAGGAGGGCAGTGATCACATTATCTAGGAACTAGAAGAGAGTATGTCAAACCTTCGCTCTGTGTATATTTAGCCATCATCATCATTACCTAAAAACAACAGACAATAATATAGGGCATTTATCTGCAAGAACTAAGACACTTGGAATGATCAAAGCATTTTTCTCATCATTACAATTTTCTGACTACGGTACTTTGTTTGTAAAGACTACAGTACTGTGTGTCTAAAGGCAAAGAATAGAAAATAGAGAAATAATTTCCAGATACTGATTCACTTATCCATTTATAAAAACTATACAAAGGAAGAGAAATATGAAAAAAGTAAAGGCTCATTGTAAAAGCAAATGTTAGTTTATCAGTAAAAGTAAATCAGAAATTTCCTCTCAATTTCAAAAGGCATCTGCTTCTTTCTTTAATGTTTCCAAAGCTGTAGTTTTTTCAGGATAAATAAAAAATTTTTATTATCCGTATTATTCATATTTGGTGGAGTGTATTTTATAGCATTTCTCCTTTATTTAAAATAATGTTGGGAATTAGATAATTTAGTTCTTGTGGTGTTACTAGAATTTTCCTGATATCCCAGTATTATTCGTGCATCCAACTTTGAATGCTTTGCAGATAGCATACATGGAAATAATTTGTGGCTATAACTTTATAAATAAATATAAAACTCATAGTTCACTGTCATCTTCTGTATTAATAAACTTGAAGTGAAATAAATGACATTTTCCTACTATCTTAATATTAATTATTATACATTCTGGATAAGTAAGAATATATAGTTTTGTATGAGGTTGTTAAAATGTATCTTTATATTTGTGAGTGCTTCTCTGTATTAAGTCATTTTTCTTTCTTGACATTAGTAAGTGAAATTAAACTTCCTGGCAATATTTACTTGGCTTAATGGTTCTGAACTAAAATATTACTTTTTTTATTATGGATGAAATTAACAGACTCCCATAAAAGCTACTGCACTCTTTACTTTTTGGTTGTACTTTATTTAATAAACAACATTACATATAATGGGATTTCTAAATTAAAATTCCAAACTCCAAGTTCTACATAATTAAAAAAAATTACTTACAATTTATTCTCATGTTTATATACATTATTTGTCTCTAACAAAATTGCACCTATGTATATTCAAAACGTATATTTTGGTGCCATTCCCTATTGTTAAAAAGTTGCCATATAGATGCATCTATTCTAGTGGGTTAGACACGCGTACGCATCATCACCAACCAGGCATGTGACATGCTCATCAAAGAAACTGAATTAAAGTTAAGACTGAGGAAACTCAGGAAATGGGATTTGTTGTATTTATTATATGTACTAAATTTATATGTAGGTGAACGTATGGAAAGAAGCCCGTGTTTTGACATATGTCATGGAACACAGACCTCCCTTACAATCTGAAATAAGCAAGCCATTCTTTTCCTTTTGTTCAGCTTGCTACTCTTTCTGCAGGTACAAGGAATGATTCAATTGGCTGCTGCTACTGCAACTCATAGACGAACTAAACCGTATTTACTCCCACGACACATTTTTGGTATTTACCTCCCTAGAAAGAGTTGTGGAGGACCAGGAATAGTTCCAGACCTCCATCCTATTTGACCATGTGCAGTTTTCAAGTCCCAAGTACCTTAGACCCCCTCTTGTATGTCCTTCACATCTGCTCTCTTTATTTCAAGAAACACTGTCAGTGTGTGGTTGTTGTATAGGCAACTGTGTTGAAGAATGAACCTCTTGTGTTTGAGGAAAGCAACTCGGTGTTCATACTTGAATATTTTCCTGCTTCTCATTTCTATGTTGCCATGTCATTTCTTTTTAAATGATAGTAAAGGACAATTATTGGGTACAAATAATTGACCCATGTGGCTTTGAATGATCAGTCTGCTGCTTTTTCTGTTCACTGACTTTAACAGATATTTCTAACAATTTTAAAAGGTTCTAAGTAGTTTACCTGGGAATGGAAAATGTGAAGTTGTTCTTTTAGTTCTTTTGCTTTGCTTAGGATTTGTGACTTTATTTATCTCCCCTTTTACCTTTTTTTTTTGTTTTGTTTTGTTTTTGTTTTATTTTTTGGTTTTTTTGAGATAAGGTCTCAGTATATAGTTGAGACTAACCTGCAACTCACTATGTAGCCCAGGCTGGTCTCGAATTCACAGCGATCCTCCTGCCTCAGCCTCCCAAGTGCTGGGATTACAGGCGTGCGCCTCCACGCCCTGCCCCTTTTACAATTTTTGACATGTCTGAATTTTACAGATGTAATTCTCATTCTCATTTCCTTAAGGATTGAAATTTTCCTGCATATGCCATTTTTTCTTTAAAAAATATTTTTGTATTCTAAATGTAGCTCATTTATGCATATTACTTGATTGATATTTAAATTAATTACTTTTTATAGTTTCTTTCTTCATTTAAAGTAATCTTTCCTATCCTGAGATCAGGATTTACTTTAACATAGGTATGAAATAACGCATCACACAGTTTTTCAGGTAGACAATAGTTATAGCACCATGTTTAACATTTCCCACTGTAATCTGAAATGAAAATTTAGTTATGTTAAAAGTTAATTATTTATTCTCTTTTCTGTTTCATAAATTGGTCTATTTTTGTACCAGTGGTACACATATAGACAACCATTTTCATATTATAGTTTCTCAATGTACACATTTAAAAAATGTAAATACAAAAAATGCACTATTCAAATGTAATACATTATACTTATGAATGATATTTAAAATGTATTGTAGCTGGTGATTTAGCTCAGTGATTCTGCCACCTGCCTCATAAGCACAAGGACCCGAGTTCGATCCCCGGTACAGATAAAATGTATTGTAATCAGTATGTGGCACTGAATAATCAAAACAAGAAAGTGATGAGTTAGAATAGACCTTGACTATCATCAACAAGTATGGCTATTTCTATATGTACTGGGTATGTATTTATTTCTGAGTTTTAGGGTACTGAATAGATTTATAGATGAAGATGTAAATATAGGCATGAAATTCGGTTTGTTTATAAATTTAATGCTATTTACATATATGAATTACAGATTTTATGAAAAAATTAATACATTGTAGTCTCCTCAGCAAAATGTCCATTAACCCTCTCTCTTCAACAATGAATTTTAAAATTGCCTATTCAGTAGGTGAAAAGTAACACCTTATTGGTAAGTTTCAATTTTTTGTTTGCCACTCATACATGTCTTTATTTTATAAAGTGTGTATTTATATAACCTGTTCATTTTTCTTCCTTTCTCATTGATTTAAATGAACTCAATTTAATACAGATACTAAGTCTTCATCAGCTATCTTTCATTATTTTAAAGTTTTTATTTTTTTTGTGTACTAAAAATTTTTAATTGCTATGTAGCCAAATCAATGAGTTCTATTTCTGAAGGTTAGGATTATGTTAATAAAATAGAGAGACAAATGTTTTTACTCTCATAAAGAAAAGAAAAATCCATTAGAAAATTCAATTAAAAAATTTAAATTCAGTCAGAGAGATTGTGATCACATATATAAAATGAAACAAATTTAGCATGATTTTGGTGGTCATTCAACATAAGAAATGTACTGTTGATGTTGGTTTCTCTCATTTGAGGGATGCAGAGTATGAATAAGGAGCAAAATAAAAGATCAGTAAACCTCTATCAGGGAGATAATATGTTTTGCAAATGGAAAGGGGTCCAAAAGACCGAGCATAAGGAGGAAGTAGAGGAAAAGGGGACATAAAAGATTTAAGATCCATCACATATATGTCCCAAATACCTACAAGAGTGTAATCATTATATGTCACAAACATGAACTAAAACAACAACAATAATAATAATGGGGAAAGGGGATCTTGAGACAGAGAGAGATGTGGAGGGAGGAGGGAGAGGGATAAAAAGAATCAAGATATGTTAAGAATATTTATCTACTACTTAAAATGAATGTAAACTTCATGTACTGCAAACATGTACTAATAAAATAGTTTTAAAAAAGAAAAATGCTTTTGAACATAGTTCTTTGGTTGTTGAAGAATTTATGTCATGGGACTCCAGAGTACATGAGCAGATAGATACTACAGCACAACATTTGATTTTGCAATTAATTCTATAAAATAGTAATACAAGTAAATATAGATGAATGGTCCTATATTGATATTTTGCTTGGTGGATCTGGAATGGTGATAATAGTACATTTGCATTTAACTTTTCATTTTAATCTGCCAGACAGTATTCAAAGAATGGTTTATTTAAATGTCCTTTAGCTCTACCTAATGAAACAAACTGATGTTTTGGACTTAGATATCAGTATGATTACCTACAGCTCAGTTTAACCTGGTGGTACTAGTGTCATTTTTCCAGTAACCCAGTGTTTTTCTCACAGATTTGTAATCAAGTCTCCATCAATGCTGAGAGCTCTCTTTCTGGGCCCTGGAATCTGTTCTGCTAATTTTTTAAAAGTATACATTTGCAGTACATGCAGTTTACCATCATCTTGGTGAGTGGGTACATGAACATAGTTCAGCTACTAATCTTTTTGTTGACTTCTGCAGAAAAGCCATACCACTCTGATTACTATAGTTTTAAAAACACTTGATATCCAGTAGCTCAAATACCTGTGTTCTTCCTGTTAATACATTTTTATTTTTTGAAAATGTATTATTTGGTATAAAACAGAATTAACTTGTTAATTTATTTAAAAAGCATATTGAGATTCATATTGGCACCGCCTCACATTTATAGGTTAATGTGATTAACATTTTTATGACATTTAATCTTATAGAGATATAGTTTATTTCTTTATTTTTTCATATCATTTTGTATCTTTCTGCATGTACCTACTTTATTAGATTTATTCCTAGAAGTTGTGAGCCTAGCAAGGTAGTATCTTTATTTTTCTGTTATAGTTTCTAATTTCTAAAAGACTTTTAAGTTAGCATATTACTGGATAGTTATATTTTGTCCTGTATCAAAAGTAACATCTTCCATAGTATTTAATTAATTTCTTTTTTATCTTTGTGACAAAGTGTCTTTAAATGAAACACAGAATATAACAGTATTTTCAATGTACTGTCAAAGTTTAATCCTCTTTAAATATGCTATACATTGGTTGCACTGACATTTCAGTATACTTTTCCAAGATGAAAGTTAAGGGGTTATTGTAATATACTGGACTTTAATTCTTTTTCATTAAAACTTCTCCTTTAAGTCTCCTGATGTGAAGATTGAACTTGCCAAATCCTCTCTAGGTCCTTGATCAGTTGCTTTAAATCATGTTGCAAAAGGCTCATTAAAATGATAATGATCTTTCTACGATTTATTGTCAAGGAAATATGATTCAGCTAATTTAAAATTTGTTTCATTATTTCATTTAATTGTGATTAAGAGCAAACCTTTTTAAAGAGTCCAGGTGAAATATTATTTTTATGTGTTTATTGATGATGGGTCTATGTTATCTCCATTACTTAAAAAAACTTATTCCCTTTGTTGTGCATACTTCAGTTTCCTTGATTTGGGAGAGCAGTCTTATATTATTGAGGATGAAACCATGTATTGGTTTGTATCATAACAGTAGAGTAAAAGCCATGCATTTCCCTCCTCTCTTTTCAGTGATATCCATTGAGCACTTTGAAAGATGATTGACATGCTGTCATCTTTCCTTTATACTTTGGCCTTTGGTTATTTATGACTCTAGGTACTATAAAACATTTGATCATAGAATGGCATATTCTTGAATATACTCAGTAGCCCCCAGCATATGTGAATTACTGAGTATTAATTTAACGTAGCCAGTAAAGTACCCTGAACAGCACTGAAAGGCACTGAACGGTACTTCACAGAACTACAAGAAAGCAATTTACTTTGCAAATGACTTAAAATTCAAGCTATATACTTGCACACTTAAACTTTAAGCCACATACACTTACACTTAAGCCGCATAGACTTTTAAGCATTGAACATTGTATTTCTTTATTTTTTAGTTTATTGGTACATTTTAGGTATACAGTACAGTTACATTCGTTATTGGGATCTTGTACCTTTACATGACAGGTCTTGGTTCTCATTTTTTCCCCTTATCCCTGCCCTCCCTTCACCCCCTCCTCCCCTCCCCATCTACAAACACTTTATTTCCACTTTTTCATTTTCTCATATTTGTTTTTCTTTTCCCTTATTCCCTTTCCCCTACCCCTCCCACTTTCCCTACACCTTTATCCCTTTTCTTCCTATTTCACATACTATTATAGTACATAAGATCCTAATGAGATAATTGACAATGTGAGCATTATATTTAAAATGACATTTTGCTAAAGTGATATCTGAAAAATGACTATAATTTGTAAAATTTACAACGTTGAGTATTAATAAATTTGAAAGATATCTGAAAAATGACTATAATTTGTAAAATTTGCAACTTTGAGTATTAACGAATTTTTATATATTTGTCAGTTGTCAGTGTTTGAGAAATGATAAATCATTTGTAAATATCTTTTACCATTTTTATATGAGAGTATTTTTTTTTAATTTTATTGAGTTTGTTGGTACATATTAGGGATACAGTACAGTTACATTCATTGTTGGGATAATGTACCTCTACATGACAAGTCTTGATTCTCATTTTTTCCCCTTATCTCTGCCCCCCCCTCACCCCCTCCTCCCCTCCCCATCTACAAACACTTTATTTTCAGCTTTTCATTCTCTCACATTTTTTTCTTTTCCCTTTTTACTCTTCCCCTACCCATCCCACCTTCC
>NW_022900927.1:9251006-9252341 GCF_012274545.1 Fukomys damarensis
TACTCAGCTACCTCATCTTTGACAAAGGAGCTGACCATCCTCAGTGGAGGAAAGATAGCCTCTTTAATAAATGGTGTTGGAAAAACTGGATGTCAACCTGCCACAGATTAAAATTAGACCCTTATCTTTCGCCATGCACTAAATTAAAATCCAAATGGATTAAAGATCTAAATATTAAAACAGAAACATTAAACTTGCTGGAAGGTAAGTTAGGCAGAACTCTGGAAGACATTGTTATAGGAAAAGACTTTATGAACAAATCCTCAGTAGCACGGGAACTAGCAGAAAGAATCAACAACTGGGATCTCATCTTACTAAAAAGCTTCTGTACTTCAAAAGAAACCATTAGCAGAACTAAGAGACAATCCACAATGTGGGAAAAAATTTTTACCAGCTGTACCTCAGACAAAGGACTATTATCAACGATATATAAAGAACTCAAAACAATCAGTCCCCCCAAATATAGAGAGTATTTTTTTTTGCTTATTTGTAGTACCTGTTTGTATTATAAGGGTACCAACTTGCTGTCAGTCATATATATTCTGCATGTATGCTGAAGCTTTCCTTTGTTTGCTTTTATTTATTTTTTTCATTGAGTTTATGGGTACTTTTTAGGTATACAGTAGAGTTGCATTAATCATTGGGATCTTGTACCTTTGCATGACATATCTTGGTTCCCGTTTTTTCCCCATTCCCCTGCCCTCCCTTCATCCTCTCCCCCACCCCTTTTGTACATTTTTTTTCTTTTCCCTTATTTCCTTTCCCCTACTCTGCCCACTTCTCCTACACCTTTAGCCCCTTTCTTCCTATTTCACATTATACATTTTGGATATTATGTACACTTTTAGTTTTTCACACCAGAGGAACTATTTGGTATTTACATGACCAGTGATGTGGAACATTTTTTCATATATTTTCTTGCTGCTTTTACTTCTTTGTCTGAGAAATGTCTTTTCATTTCGGATGCCCATTTTTGAATCGGGTCTTTATATTTACTCAGCTACCTCATCTTTGACAAAGGAGCTGACCATCCTCAGTGGAGGAAAGATAACCTCTTTAATAAATGGTGTTGGAAAAACTGTTTGGTATTTACACATGTGTGTCTTATTTATTTCACTTGAGTATGGCCTCAATATGCTTTTAATGGAAATTTATTTTAAATAGTTGCAAACTTACTGAAAAGTTACAAGAACAATACAAAGAAGTCTTAATATTACCAGATTCCCCTGTTGGGATTTTTTTTTCAGCTTTAATTGAGTTTATTGGTACATTTTAGGGATACAGTACAGTTACATTCATTGTTGGGATCTTGTACCTCTGCATGACAAGTTTTGG
>NW_022900927.1:9252583-9285681 GCF_012274545.1 Fukomys damarensis
CTCCCACCAGCAATGGAGAAAGGTTCCTTTCTCTCCACAACCCCGCCAACATTTGTTATTGTGTGATTTCTTGATAGCAGCCATTCTTTGTGGGGTGAGGTGGAATCTCAGTGTTGTTTTCATCTGCATCTCTCGAATGACCAGTGATGTGGAACATTTTTTCATATATTTTCTTGCTGCTTTTATTTCTTTTCTGAGAAATGTCTGTTCATTTCAGAAGCCCATTTTTGAATCGGGTCTTCATATTTGGGGGGGACTGATTGTTTTGAATTCTTTATATATTCTTGATAATAGTCCTTTGTCTGAGGAACAGCTGGTAAAAATTTTTTCTCACATTGTAGATTGTCTCTTAGTTTGTTGGGAATGTTTTTATCTCATTTATTTCATCACCCTCCTGTCTATTTCAATATGCCTTTTACTAATGAGAAACTTTATCATGTTTAAGTATTCCAGAAAATATTTTATCAAAACATGGATAGTTGGAGGCAGGAATTTAGCTCAGTGGTTCCACACTTGCCTTGCAAGTGCAAGGACCTGAGTTCAATCCCCAGTACCAAAAACAAAAACAAAAACAAAAAACAACAAAACCAAACTAAAAAGATATTTCCCTACATATTCGTATAATCTTCTATATCCTTCCAATCAAGAAAGCAACCCTGCACTCCAATATCATCCAGTCTACGAACCTCATTCAAATCTCACCAACTGTTTTGAACAATGTGTCTTTTTATTTGTTCATTCTATTCAAGAATACACATTGTATTTGGTTGTCATTTATCATCATTTCCTTCATTCAGGAGCAATTACAACTTTTCCCTGTTTCTAGTATATCTATGGCCTTCGAAGTATAGGTCCTTCGTCTTGTGGGATCCCCCTCAGTCTCAGTTCATACGATGTATACTCATCCCTCCGGCAATGCATTCTTGCCAGGAAATCCATAGACACGTCGACTCTTCTCACTACACCAATCTGGAGGTGCATTGTGTCAATCTGCCATATCATGGGTACTGTTAACATTAATCACCTGATCACATTGCTGAGCTGGCCGGTTTCCCTTATATTTTGCTTTATTTTGATTGTATTTTATGGGAAGATATTCCAATTTTGTTTCAGTATCCTCTTTGTTTGTTTGATTTGGTACAGGGGACCGAACTCAGGACCTTGCACTTGAGAGGCAGGAGGCAGAACCACTGAGTGAAATCGGGCCCCTCCAAATCCTCTTTATCAGACCTTTACCTACCTTAACATTCATTGGCCATTCTGACCTATAGTAGATACTATGGCCTCCTAGTGATATGAATAAAATGATAAAATTAAAATGACACATTATTATACTTATGTTCACTTTCTAGCAGCATCACATATGAGAAATACATATTTATGTAAATGTATATTCCTATAAAATCATAATTCAAACTTTCCATATCTTAATTTCAATGCATATCTGCATATCCCAATAAGGCATTTTAAAATTAACTACTATATCTTATGTTTTTGGAATTTATTCATGTGTAATGAATGAAATACAGGCAAAATAACATCTTATTTCCATAAGGGTGATTTGCTTAGCATTTCTACCTTTCTCTTGATAGCTTTTCATATACATAATTTTTTTTATTGAACTGAAACATCACAGACTTTTATAAAAGCAAATTAGAGTGCATACAAGATATATTTAGATGCAAATTTTGCAGATAGTTTTAAGTTTATCCTGATCTGACTCTTCTCTGTTTATAGTTATTTTTTTTCATTTTTTAAATGGTAAACAACAAAGGAAATAGTCTTATTTTTTCAACATTTCTAATAGGTTAGGTGTGTGTTTTTTTCATTTAAAAATAAAATTATTTTCTATTAGGAGGTATCTGACATAAATATTTGATACCGTCTTTCCAACATCTGGCTTAATAGAATTCAAGATCTGTTAAGAGTTTTGTTCAATCACATTGAGAAAAACTGTGTTTATTCTTTAAACTTTCTGTTTCTCTTTATATAGTAATATGACCTAAAATATGGAAACAATATAAATTATGTCTTGATTTCTAAAAATAAAAATTTGGGGACACACTATAATGTTTTTTGGTTTTTGGGGGGTTTTTTGGTACCAGGGATCGAACTCAGGACCTTCCACTTGCAAGGCAGGTGGCGGCACCACTGACCTAAATCCCTGACAATGTGAAATAGGAAGAAAAGGGCTAAAGGTGTAGGGAAAGTGGGAATGGTAGGGGAAAACTAATAAGGGAGAAGAAAAAATATGAGAAAATGAAAAAATGGAAACGAAGTGTTTGTAAATGGCGAGGGGAGGAGGGGATGAAGGGAGGGCAGGGACGGGGAAAAATGAGAACCAAGACCTGTCATGTAAAGGTACAAGATCCCAATGATGAATGTAACTGTACTGTATACCTAAAATGTACCAATAAACTCAATGAGGAAAAAAAAAAAGACAACAAAAAAATAAAAATTTGGCACAAATACAAGAATTCTATATGAGCAAAGGGAGGCCTAGATTTACAGCAAATCACCATCCTATGCAGTGTTCTATTTAGGAAAAAATGAAAATGATGAGATGGACAGTTCTTTGAGGACCTAGACTCTTTCTTTCTGTTCTCTGTGTCTACTTGTCATATTCATGATAATAAGTATTTTCTGGAATTCCTGCAAAGTGCAGAACTTCTTCTGTCTTGTGATATTAGCTGCTTATTTCTGAAGCAACGTCAAAATGTTTTGTTTTCATTGTAAGGTTAACACTTTATTAAGAGCCTACCTTGTGTTTGGTGGAAACATTCAATATGAATTATCTCATGAAAAGCTCAGAATCTTACAGGTAGGTACCATTTTTATTCCTATTGTATAAATAAGGAGATGGGCCTTTGAGAAGTCAAGTCTCAGAAACAAGGTTACAGTAAGCAGGGGAATTAACACCTGAACCTGGCAGTCTGACACCACAACCTGATCGGTCTCCGAAGCACTATCTTAACAACTTCTCTATCTGTTTCTCTTTAGAGTAATGGCTGGAGTTTTCTACTTTCTTCATTACTGAAGACCACTAATGATAGGGGTAGTCCTGTTGCTTTTCATTGCTTCTGAACACAGTGATATATCTTTCCTGTAGTGGACTTTTTCATTTATACTAAAAGCTTTTGCCCATTATGTTTCACCCTCACAATTTTCTTCTTTATTTCAAGACCATCACCAGGGCCTTTTGAGTTTGTTACAATATAAATAAAGCCATCATGGTCTGCATTATTGGGCAAATTATTTTGCTTCTTAAAATTTTTATAATTGCCTTTTCCTAAAATCTTTATAGTAGAAATGGAAATTAATATCTGTAGATCTTTGACATTTTCATAATAGCCAGAATTTAGATTCTATATCTGCTAGCTAGGGATGCCCTATCTCCATTTCAGGTGGGAGCACTTGAGGTTATCTGCTTACTAAGAGGAAAATGTCATCTCTGTGGGTGGCCCGTGGGTCCTGTTGCCTCTTCTTTGACTCTTATTCATTCAGAACCGTGGGGAGGACCTGTGAAGCAAGTCAGAAAGCAGATGCTGCAGTGTTGACAGCTCACTCTCCCCAGTGACTAATTCCTTTCTTTCAGATACAGTCTGCCTAGAATTTCAGTCATCTTATATGCCTCAGTGCTTTTCTTTTATTGCCTGCCCATAGTTTCAGAATATGTTACCTTTAAAGCTGCGAAAATTCCTACACACGCCAAGCCTTATCAGCTTACAGGATTTTTATTGATTTTTAGAACCTTAAGAAAGCAAATTGTTAAGATGTTTTGAAACCAAATAAAATCATAGGGCATTGAGAATCTTGGTCACTCCTGATGAATATATCCCTTAAAAGCCTTACAAATCATTTTTAGGTGAAGGAAAAGATGAAAAGTTGCTATTTTGGGAATATAATTTCCTTCTTAAATTATTTATTCTACAAAATGCAAATGTACACACTTCTTAATAGGTTTATAAAAAGCAGATATTTGGATTTTTTGTTGTTTAGCAGTACTGGGAATTAAACACAGGACCTTTAGACTGAGCTACATCTCCAGCCCTTTCTAAATTTTTTATTTTTTGAGACAAGGTCTCACTAAATGGTCCAGGCTGGACCTGAATTTGTAATCCTGTCTCAGCTTCTCAAAGTAGAAAATAGGTGAAACTACCCCTCCCCGTGGTTATTAGTACAGTCTTTTGTGAACATACTCACTTTAATTCATCCTCCAATAATATTTAATTCATTTATAGTTTGGATTTAAGACATTACTAAATTCTTACCTCTCATTTTAGGAAGAGCTAATTAAAATCCTCTGATAAATAAATATGCATTGAGAAAAAATTTGTATTTTTTCACAAAATTAAAAGCTTGACATGAATAACCAAAGTCAGAAATGAAAAAGTAACATATTACCCATATTTCATAGTAAAATTAAGTGTACAATATCTTATATCCTACATATATAAGCAACTAACTTAATGATTTTTTTGTTTTTATTGAGTTTATTGGTACAATCTAGGTATACAATAATGATTTCTTAATGGGCATGTTATTTCCTTGTAGTCTGTGACTGTATTGATCTACTGAATATTTAGTATATTAATACAATACCTTTTAGACCTTACTTGAGTGCTAAAATATATCACATTTCCAAGGTGCCACACCAGTCCTTTCTGTAGAGAAAATAGAATGACATTTGTACTTATTGAAGAAATTAATTTCTTATGAAAATCTTTTAAATAACACTTGGAAAAGAGTTTTATCTTCCAACTAAAATGAAACAATATTTTCAGCTAATAAATCTCCTATAATGAAAAGTATTTCATAATTACATTATATACACACCTTAAAATCATTTGAAACAGAACCACTAATGTTTATACTTAAATAATCAAATGATTATAATTTTCTTCTTAATATATCAACCTGAAAATCGTGGAAAAATTATGACCTATCTAAAATTAGGAGTGTGTAATGAATTAAAAAGATAGAAGAGATTTGGAAAGCAGGGAAAAGTGATAGTGATCATTTCTCATCTGCCACACATCATGGAGCACTCAGTCAGACAGTTCGTGTAGGGCTATGCTCCTTTCTTCTTTTCGTACACAACTAACAGCCCCTGAATTGGAGCAGATGCTAGAGGCAGAATAGCTTTAAAGCTGCCAACAAGATTGTTATGGTATGAATCCAGTCTCCAAATTGATGCCCTTAATTTCAAGAAATGCAGTCTTTCTGTATTATTTCATATAGTTTGTAGTTGTGTGTCATTAATATAGTTTGTACTCATGGGGAGTTCAAAGATTTTTTTTGAATGTAGATATCTAATTGACCTTTCACAGTTTTTTGAAAGAACTGATACTTTCCTCACAGTATTGAAATGTCATATTTCCTATAAGCAGGTTACCTTATTTGTGTGGCCCTGTTTCTAATCTCTCCAGTTCCATTAGTCTACATTTTAGATTCATGAGTCAGTATTGCATTTTTAATTACTATGATTTTATATAATTTTAGATATGGTAGTATAAATTCCCCAAGTTGTGTTACTCTTTTAAGGATTATCTTGTATATCTTTGTAATTTTTACCTTTATTGCAATTTTAGAAACAGCTTGAATTTTAATTGAGATTTCATCAAATCTATACATAAAATTTGCACATGATTTATGTATGCATGTGAGGGGTTCTTTAATTCCAGTAATGTTTCATAGTTACTGAACATTTTCTGTTAAATTTATTCTTGGATATGTGATACTTTGATGTTATTCATACAATTATGTATGAAACATCCGTGCATTTAAAACAAGAATAGTAGGAAGTGTTCTATATGAAATGGTGGATTTGTTAGAGGATTGAAATTTTGTATTTTACAGGCTTTATTATATATGTTATTTTAAATATTCAAAGTGATAAGACATTTAAAAAATACAATAAAACCCATGCCTAAGAAGCTCTCCATATCCAATTAATATTTTTAAAAAGCTGATTATAAATTCTTAGGTAGATTTCTAACCCTGAGTGGGCTGCTGCTTAGCTCTTTTGGAAGCTTCCATTCCTCTTTGTTTGAGATGCCCTATTCCTCATTGTTCACAAACTCAATCATTCAGTTAAAATTTTTTCCCAGTAGACCTACTTGAGGAAAAGAATATCCCTTGCTATTTCCTGCTATCGCTTTTTAAAACTCAGGAAATGAAGAGGTTCAAGCATGCTTCTTTATGAAATATATGAATCTAATTTTTTTAAAAAATGGGTCATTCTGAATTGTATTTGCTAATGTTTATGTGGTCTTTTATATCTATTTTTATGAAATAAATTAGTTCATAATTTTCCTTTCTTGAAATCTCCTTGTCAGGTTTGGACCTCATAAATGTGTCAAAGTGTTCTCCCTTTTATTATAATCTCTGGAAGAATTTTTGAAAGATTTATTCTACTTTTTCCTTTAATTTTTAAAATAATTCATTCATCTATCTGATACTGGAGTAATATTTAAGAGAAGACTTTAACTACACATTCAAATTTAAAAATAAATGTCTATATTCAGTTCATTCCTATGTGTTATATTTAAGGAATTGTATGTTTCTTTTTTTTTGGTACCGGGGATTGAACTTGGGTACTTGTACTTGCAAGGCAGGCCACAGAACCGCTCAGCTAAATCCCCGGCCTGCAATTGTGTGTTTCTAAAGGATTTACAAATGTTTATATTTATTTCTGTGTAGTTTTCAAGGAATTACCTATTTAAAAATTATTAAAATCTATTGAGATAACGTTTTCTGTAAATGTTTTAAAAATATCTAGAATCTTTACTTTTCCTCATTTTAACTTTTTTATAAATTTTTAGTTTTGATAAAATAAAATAAGGAGAAAATATAAATGTGACAATCATAGCAACAACTAGCGATAAGTATCAGTGATCCCTTTAGAAGTTTGAGTTTTCTGGTGAAAAGACCAAAACATTTCTAAAAGAAATGATCTTTTTCACGGGTCTAGGTTTAAACTACTTACAAGGACACCTAAAAAGAAGATTTACATAAAGAAAAGAGAGAAAATAAATAAAACAGATCTAATAAAGAGAAATTATTAATAGTAATATTAATAGTAAATAATTCAAGATAAAATTCACTAAACTAAAATTAGTTATTTTAATTTGATTGAAATTTTGTACAATGGAAATAGCAAAAACAATATGGAATGAAAATGTAAATCAAAAATATTTAAGATACAGGGAGAAATATAGATAGCTAAAATAATAGTGGTAGATTTAACAAAATTCTCTTAGTATTTGACAGATTCAGGGACAAAAATGAATACAAATCTAGGAGTATAATATAGTAATTCCATCCTTTTAAATAACTGTGTATAAACATTAGAAATTTAAAATGCAAAATACATAAAGAAAGGCTATGTAGTTTTACAAAATGTGATAATGTACCAGTACACATCCCTCAAACTTTTTCCAAAGTATTTTTATAAAGTACCCATTGAAATGTAATGCAATTAAATATTAAGAAAACAATTTAAAGCCAAGTGATAAAGAAAAACAAGCTATTCTATTTAATTCTTATATCTTAGTCAATATTATATTACATATAAATATCAATAACATGTTGCCTAAACCACATTTACTCTTTAATAATAAATAACGGAAATTCAAGATGAGTAAGCTCTAATTTCAAGCATTGGAAGCAGAAAAATATGACGACTATAATAAAACTATTATTGTGAATAAAAGGAAACTTTTCAGATTTAGAAAAGAGAACCAAGAGCTGGCACCTTGGAAAGCACAAAAGAAATTTTTATGCAGGGCCGGGATTTGGCTCAGTGTTTCCACTGTCTGCCTCGCAAACACAAGGGCGAGTGTTGGATCCCCGGTACAAAACAAAACAAAACAAAACAAAAAAATTGTATGTAAAGGAGAAGGTGTGTAAATCTCAACATAAGAACACAAAAAATAAGGAAAATTAGAGAAAACAAGGTAATATGATACCTACCTCCTGAAGATCCTTTGTAGTAACATATTCCGAGATTGGATGAAATCTGTGATAAGTAATTTAAAAACATGATTTTAAAAAACCTCAGTGAGACCCAAAAGAATACAAATAAGTAAATGAAATTATGAAGATGATGCAAGATATGAATGAGAAATTTGGCAAAGTGATATTTGAAGAAGAATTAGAAATCTTGGAAATGAAGAGCTCAATAAATCTTTCTGTTATTTCTAGTAGAAGTCCCTAACGAAAATATACCAGAGTGTTTGAGAACTTTATCTATACCTACTTTAAAGCATTATGTACAGTTAAGTTGTTTTAACATAATTATATTGTGTAATTGTTAGTTTCATTTCCTTGAGCTTATAATATACCTGGAAAATAACCCCCTAGGGGGGGAAAATAAATCATATAAAAACATTCACCAAACAGCCCCAAAAACAGATTGGGTAAATGGGAAGAAAAACATCACGTGTGAGTAGAAATCTTTCAAAATTTCACATTCAGACCAAAAAAAACCAAAAAAAAAAAAAAACCAAAAAAAAAAAAACACCTAAAAAAATTAAAGAATGAAAAGTGCATTTAAGATCCATTTGAAACATCATTAAAAGAGCAAACATCCACATCACTGGAATATTGAAAGGAGGAGTAAATAAAGTTAAGAGATATAGAAAACCTATTTTATGAAATAATAGAAAATTTCCCTAGTCTATGGATGGTTCTATAACTCCCCAAGTAGACATGACCAGAAATGACCCTCACCATGATGTACTATACTCAAACTTTCAAAAATATGGGACAAAGAAAGAATTTTAGGAGAAAAATACAAAATACATTTATAGGTAACCCCCATTAAATTAATAGCAGATTTTTCAGCAAAAGCTCTAAAAGCCATGGAATGATGTATTTAAGTTCTGTAAGAAAATGACTGTGAACCAAGATTATTATGCCCAGGAAGGATAGCCTTAAGAAGTGAAAGATAAGTAAAATCTTCCAAAATAGGCCAAAACTAAGATAATTTGATATCATAGGCCAACACTACACAAAAATATTTAAGAGCATCTTGCATCCAAAAGTAGAAGAAAGATAACTACCATCATAGTACCATGTGAAAGTACAAATCCCTCTAGTACATACACAGATAAGAAACATTATCATTACAGTAAACTAGCAGAACACAATGATTTATGTGAAAGAAAATATTCAAAACTTAGGAGAAATAAAAAAAGACAGGTACAAGTTCTTCAATAATAACTGAATGTAAATGGTCTTAATTTTCCAGCAAGAGGTACAGACTAGCTTAATGGATTGAAAAACATGATCTGATGCTATTCTTCCTATGATATACCTCACCAGTAATTACACACACAGACTGGGAAAAAAAAAGAATAGAAAATGATTTTTCAAGCAAATGAAATGCAAAAGTAAGCAAGTGTGGCTATACTTATTTCTGACACAATAGATTTTTAGATGAAAACCATCATAAGAAGCCAAGAACACTGCTATATAATCACGGGATCAATTCATCAAGAAATATAAAGATTACAAATTTATATGCACCTCATATTAGAGCTCCCAATTTTATTAAAAAATCAATATTAAACCTCTAAGGAGATACTGGATCTAATACAATGAGGTGGGGGATTTCAATAAGCCTTGTCATCAAGTGAACTAGACCCCAGAACCAGAAAATCAAAGAAAAGAAAGAAAAGAAAAGAAAAACAACAAAGAAACATCAGAAGTGAAGTATACTTTAGATCAGTTGAACTTAACATTTAAAGAACATTCCATCCAACAGTGGCAGAATACACACTCTTTTATCAGCACATGGGAATTTTCTCTAGACTATATGATAGTTCACAAAACAAATTTGTTAAAATCTTAAATTATAAAATATTGAAATTTAAACAGTATCTTTTCTGATTACAGTTGAACTGAAATATAAGCTTTAGAAATTGTACAAATACATGGAGTCTAAATGATATAAAAGTTTTTATAGTGCATATTTACAGTACATAATGTCTGTATTCCTTGATTGATAACGCATTTTAGTTCCATTTTTCATCCCATTTCCCTCCCCCTTCCCTGTCCCTCCATCTCTTGATCCCCTTGTTATTTGAGAAAGATGTTTCTCTCTACTTCCTATTATCCATCTTTTATTTTGCCCTTTATTTATATTTTCAGTTTCCCATATAGGAGAAACCATGCTATATTTAAGCTGTGTGTCTGATTGATTTTGCTTAACATTATAGTCTCAAGGTACATCTGTTTTCCTACAAATGACTCAAGTTTATCTTTCTTTATGACACAGTAGTACTCTATTGTATATAAGTATCACATTTTCTTTATCCATTCATCTGTTGATGGACATATAGGTCACTTCAAAGATTTAGTTATGAATTGTGAATGGGAGTGCATGTAATATGTTATCTTTAACTCTTTTGGAAAGATACTGGGAAGGAGAGTAGCAGGATAAAATGGAATTTCTGTATAGTTATTTGAGGAAGCTCCATACTGATATCCATAGTGGTTGTACTAGTTTACAGTCTCACCCACAATGCAGAAGGGTTACTTTTCCACCTGCATCCTCAGCAGCATTTGTTATTTTTGATTTCTTGATGATGGCCATTTTTTCTGGAGTGAGATTTTATCTCACAATTAAAAATTGTTTTAATTTGCATTTCTTGAATGACTATTGATGTTGAATATTTCTTCATATATTTATTTTACATTTTTGCTTTTTATTCTGAAGTGTCCATTCATTTCTCTTGCCCATTTTTTGATTTGGCCTTTAATTTTAATTTTGGGAAAGTCTTTTTTTTTTTTTTGAGTTCTGTATATATTCTAGATATGAATCTTCTGATTGAGGAATAGATGGTGTCTGTTTTTGTGCCAGAACTATGTTGTGTTCATCACTGCAGCTTTGTAATACAACTTCATGTCCAGTATTAGGATGCCTCCTGCTTTGCTCTAATTACCCAGATTTACTTTTGATATTTTGGTTCTCTGATGGTTTCATTTGAATTTTAGGATTTTTTTTCCATTCTGTAAATAATGGTGTTGATATTATGATTGGGATTGTATTAAATATGTATATCAATTTTGGAAGTATGGCTATTTCAACAATGTATATAGGTTTTTTTAAATTCATTAAGCTTATTGGTACATTTTAGGTATACGATATGATGACATTCATCTTTGGGAATTTGTATGTTTATATGATATATATCTTGGTTCTTATTTTTTCCCCATTCCCCTGCCCTCCTTTCACCCCTAACTCCTCCACACTCCCCCTATTTGCAAAAACTTTGTTTTTGTTTTTTTCCTTTTCTCATATTTATTCGATTTCCTTCTTTCCTTTCCCTTATTATGCCCCCCCCTTCCTCTTTGGACCTTTTCTGCCATTTTACATTATCTATTATACAATTTCATCCTCATTTACACTTTCAATTTCTCACACAAGAGGTATTATTCCATATTTTCATGAGTATCCTATTTATTTCACTTAAGGGTATGGCCTCAATGTGCATCATTTACTATAAATGTCTCTAGTTTCTCATTCTTTGTGGCTGAGTAATACTCCATTTTATTAAACACACACACATCTTCTTTATCTGGTCTCCAGTTGATGGGCAATTGGGCTGTTTCCAAGTGTTAGCTATTACAAACTGTGCCACTGTAAACATTCATGCACATATGTTGCTGTGGTATGATTCTTTTAATTCTTTTGGGAAGATACCCACTAGGGGAATAGCTGGGTCAAATGGGACCTCTAATCCTAGTTTTTTTGAGGTACCTCCATACTGATTTCCACAGTGGTTACAACAGTATGCACTCCCACCAACAGTGGAAAAGAGTTCCTTTTCCCCCACAACACCACCAGCATTTGTTATTGGTTGATTTATTAATAGCAGCTATTCTTTCTGGAGTGAGGTGGAACCTCAGCATTGTTTTTATTTGCCTCTTTCATATTGATTTTGCCTATCCAGAAGCATGGGATAGCTTTTCATTTTCTGTTGTCCTTTTTTGTTTCTTTTCAGAGTACTGTAGTTTTCATTGTGCAGATCTTTCACATCTGTAGTTAGGTTAATCCTTGACATTTTATTTTCCTTGGTGCTGCTGTGAATGGACTTTTTCCTAATTTCTTTCTCAGTGGGTTCATTTTTAGTGTACAAGAACATTATTGGATTTTGTGTGTTGATTTTGTATCTTGCTACATGATTGATAGTTTTTAATACCTTTAAGCTGGCTTGAACCACTGGTGGTACATGCATGACTGTCCCATTGGGTGGCTTACTGTAGCACTGGTGACACAAGTGGTACAGTCACATGTGGGATAGTAATGCATTACCGCCAGTGGTTCAAACCACCCAGCGCAAAACATACAAATTATGACCCCATCATGAATGTGTTAATTTGAAGAGACTTTTGGTGGATTTCGGACATGTCTTGTATGTAGATGATCATAGCATTTGCAAGAAAGGAGAATTTGACCTCTTCCCATTTTATACATATCCCTTCTGTTTCTTTTTCTTTTCTAATTGCTTTTTTAATTTGCTCTAATTGCTACTAGTGTTTTAAGTACTATATTGAACAGGAGTGGTAATAGTGAACATCTTGGTCTTTTTTATATTAAAGAAAAAGCTTTTCATTTTTTCCCCATTAAATATGATGTTGGAAGTATGTTTTTTCATAAATGGCTTTTATCAAATTGAAATAAACTCTCTATATCTATTTTCATCATGAAAGGATGTTGATTTTTTTCAAAGGTTTTTCTGCATCCATTGAAATGATCATGTGACTTTTGTCCTTGCTTCTGTTTATGTGATGTATTTACCTCTATTGTATTGATTTGTACATGTTGAACCCATAATCATATTCCTGGGTTAAAGCCAAGTTGATCATGATATGTGATCTTTTTGATAATTCATTGCATGCTGTTTACCAGCATCTTGTTGAAGATCTTTGTACCTACATTCATTAAAGACATTAGCCTATAGTTCTATTTATTGGTTGGATCCTTGTCTGGTTTTGGAGTCAGAGTAATGCTGGCTGCCAGGAATGACTTTGGGAATACTCCTTTTCTTTAGCTTTCATTAAAGAGCTTGAAGAGCATTGGTGTTATATCTTCCCTGAAGTTTTTTGTAGAATTCAGCAAGGAGTGAATTTATCCACACCTGGTCTTTTCTTAGTTGGCAGGTTTCCTTTATTTTTAATTTCTCCTTCAATTTCATTGCTTGTTATTGGATTATGCAGGCGTTTTAAATCTTCCTTAGTTTTAGTAATTCACATGGACCTATGAATCTGTCTAGTCCTTTTGAACTCTTAAAATTATTACTTTACATATTTTCAAAGCAGTTAATGTTTTTTATTTCAATAATGCCTATTGCGATTTCACCATCTTCATTTCTAATTGCATTGATTTGTATCTTTTCTCTCCTTTTCTGTTGGAATGGCTAAGGGCTGTTTTGTTTATTCTTTTGAAGAACTAACTGTGGTTCATTGGTGCTTTGTAATTTTTTCCTGAACTTTATTGATTTTTGCTCTGCATTTATAACTTCATTGTACTAGCTTTGGATTTGTATTGTTCTTGTTTTTCAGTATCTTGAGGCATATTGTTAGATTATCTATTTGGACTTTCTGTTTTTGCAATGTGGACATTCACAACTATGAATTTCCCCCCAAGACAGATTTTATTTTGTCCTATAAATTATTGTATGTTGTATAGGCATTATCATTTAGTTCTTGAAACTCTTGTTTTCATAACCCAGTGTTATTTAAGAGTATGTTGTTTAGTTTCTATGCATTGCATAATTTCTGGACGTTTGCTCATTGTTTCCAAGTTTCATTTTGTTTTGATAAGATAATAGGCATGGTATAATTTCTTTTTTTTAACTCTCAAGCTTATAGTGTATTTTGGAGAAAGTTCTATGCTCTGCTGAAAAGAATGTATATTCTGTTGTTGTTGGGTAGAACACTCTCTAGATCTATTAAGTCCTTTTGTATGAAGAGTTGGTTCAACTGTGATATTCCTTTATTGATTTTTTTCTGGTTTATCTGTCTATTTGTGATAGTTCTGTACTGAGGTATTCCAGTATAACTGTGTTTGTGTTTCTCTGGTCTTTTATGTCCAGTAGTACTTTTTATGTACTAATTTTTATGTAGTTGGGTATGCAGTTGTTTGGTGCATATATGTGAGCAATTTTTGCCTGTTTCTGTTGGATTGTTCCCTTAACTAATATATAATGACTTTCTTTACTTCTTTTGATCAGTTTTGACTTCATGTCCACTTTTTCTGAATATAGGATAGCTACACATGTATGTTGTCGGGTTCTTGTTGAATGCAATATTATTTTCCATCTTTCAATTTTAACTTGAAGTTTTTTGGTTTAAATCTGTATATTTTGTACAGTTTACCATTGGAGTTTGTTTCTTGATTCATTCTGCCAGTCTCTGTGTTTTGATTGGGCAATTGAGACCATTGAACTCTAAGAGTGAACCAGTTAACTTTAAATGTTATTACTGATAGTTATTGACTTGTCCCTGTCATTGCTTCATTTTCCCTTTGCTGTTTCTCTGTCTTTCCCTTCTACTTAACTGCTCAGTCTACCTGATGTATCCCTTCCCTTAGTCCTTTTGACATATTTAGCTTCTTTGTCTCTTTATAGGACATCCTTGAGTAGGTTTTGGAGTGCTAGTTTAATGGTCATGAATTTATTTACGTATCTTTGCCATGAAAATATCTAATTTCCATTTCAATTTTTTGACACCTCAAGTTCCATATATATAGTTTATTGGTACATTTTAGGGATATGGTACCGTTACATTCATTGTTGGGATCTTGTACCTCTATATGCAGGTCTTGATTCTCATTTTTTCCCTTTGTCCCTGCCCTCCCTTCACCCTCCCTCCCCTCATTTATAAATGCTTTATTTCTATCTTCATTTTCTCACATTTTTTTTCTTTTCCCTTGTTACCCTTCCCCTACCCATCCCACCTTCCCTACACTTTTAGCCCTTTTCTTCCCATTCACAATGTCAGTTATCTCATTAGGATCTTATATATTATTACAGTTTATTCACACCAGAGAAACTATTCGGTATTTACATGTGTCTTTTATATTTCACTTAGGAGTATATCCTCAATATGTATCCATTTTCCTTTGAATGACTCTAATTTCTCATTCTTTATGATTGAGTAATATTCCATTTTATAGAAAAACACCTCTTTATCGAGTTTCCAACTGATGGGCAAATCTGACTCCAAGCTTTAGCTGTTACAAACTGTTGCTATAAACATGGGTGCACATATATCACTGTGGTATGATTCTTTTAATTCTTTTGGAAAGATACCCAGCAGAGGGATGGCTGGGTCAAATGGAACCTCTAGTCCCAGCTCTTTGAGGTATCTCCATATTGATTTCTATAGTGGTTGCACCAGTCTGCACTCCCACCAACAAGGAGAAGGGGTTCCTTTCTCCCCACAACCCTGCCAACATTGTTATTGGTTGATTTCTTGATAGCAGCCATTCTTTTTGGGGTGAGGGGGAATCTCAGTGTTGTTTTCATCTGCATATCTCAAATGACCAGTGATGTGGAGCATTTTTTCATATATTTTCTTGCTGCTTTTACTTCTTTGTCTGAGAAATGTCTGTTCATTTCAGATGCCCGTTTTTGAATTGGGTCTTTATATTTGGGAAGGCTGATTGTTTGGAATTCTTTATATATTCTAGATAGTAGTCCTTTGTCTGAGGAGCAGCTGGTAAAATTTTTTTCCCACATTGTAAATTGTCTCTTAGTTCTGTTGATAGTTTATTTTGCAGTGCAGAAGCTGTTTAACAAGATGAGATCCCAGTTATTGATTCTTTCTGCTAGTTCCCGTGCTACTGAGGATTTGTTCATAAACTCTTTTCCTATACCAATGTCTTCAAGAGTTCTGCCTAAGCTATCTTCCAGCAAGTTTAGTGTTTGTGTTTTAACATTTAGATCTTTCATCCACTTGGATTTTAATGTAGTGCATGGTGAAAGATAAGGGTCCAGTTTTAATGTTTGGCAGGTTGAAATCCAGTTTTTCCAACACCATTTATTAAAGAGGCTATCTTTCCTCCACTGAAGATGGTCAGCTCCTTTGTCAAAGATGAGGTAGCTGAGTACATCTGGATTTGATTTTGTGTCTTCCAATCTGTTCCACTGATCCTCAGGCCTGTTTCCTTGCCAGGACCATGCTGTTTTTAATCACAGTGGCTTTGCAGTATAGTTTCAAATTGGGAATGCTCTGTTGCCTAGGATGGTTTTTGCTATTCTAGGTCTCTTACGGTTCCAAATGAATTTTTGGATTGTTTTTTCTAGTTCTGTGAAATATAGTGTTGGTAATATGAGATCCTAGTTGTTGATTCTTTCTGCTAGTTCCCGTGCTACTGAGGATTTGTTCATAAAGTCTTTTCCTATACCAATGTCTTCCAGAGTTCTGCCTAACTTACCTTCCAGCAAGTTTAATGTTTCTGTTTTAATATTTAGATCTTTAATCCATTTGGATTTTAATTTAGTGCATGGTGAAAGATAAGGGTCCACCTCACCCAACAAAGAATGGCTGCTATAAAGAAATCACACAATAACAAATGTTGGCGGGGTTGTGGGGAGAAAGGAACCCTCCTCCATTGTTGGTGGGAGTGCAGACTTGTGCAACCACTATGGAAATCAATATGGAGATACCTCAAAGAGCTTGGACTGGAGGTTCCATTTGACCCAGCCATCCCTCTGCTGGGTATCTTTCCAAGAGAACTAAAAGAATCATATCACAGAGAAGTATGTGCACCCATGTTTATAGCGGCACAGTTTGTAATAGCTAAATCTTGGAAACAGCCTATTTGCCCATCCGTTGGAAACTGGATAAAGAAGTTGTGGTTTTTGTATAAAATGGAATATTACTCAGCCATAAAGAGTGAGAGAATAGATTCATTCATAGGAAAATGGATACATATTGAAGATATACTCCTAAGTGAAATAAATAAATCACACATGTGTAAATACCAAATAGTTTCCCTGGTGTGAATATTCTGCAACAATGCATAAGATTCTAATAAGATTACTGACATTTAGAAATGGGAGGAAAGGAGCTAAAGGTGTAGGGAAGGTGTGATGCGTAGGGGAAGAACAAAAAGGGAAAAGAAAAAAATGTGAGAGAATGAAAAGATGAAAATAAAGTGTTTGTAGATGGGGAGGGGAGGAGGGGGTGAAGGGAGGGCAGAGGTAAGGGGAAAAAATGAGAATCAAGACTTGCCATGTAAAGGTACATGATCCCAACAATGAATGTAACTGTACTGTATCCCTAAAATGTACCAATAAACTCAATAAAATTAAAAAAAAAAGAAAGAAATATAGTGTTGGAATTTCAATTGGCATTGCATTGAATCTGTATAGCAGTTTTGGTAGTATGGCCATTTTCACTATGTTGATTCTTCCTACCCAAGAGCAGGGGATATCTTTCCATTTTCTTATATCCTCTTCAGTTTGTTTTTTCAGAGTGCTATAGTTTTCAGTGTAGAGGTCTTTTGCCTTTTTGTTAGATTGATTCCTAGATACTTCATTTTTTGGATGCTATTGTGAAAGGAATTATTTCCCTAATATCTCTCTCAGTGAGTCTGATATTTGTGTACAAGAAGGCTATTGATTTTTGGGTGTTGACCTTGTATCCAGCTACTCCAGTGAATCTGTCAATTAAGTGTAGAAGTCTTTTGGTGGAGTTTTTTGGGTCTTTAATGTAGAATATCATATCGTCAGCAAATAATGACAGTTTAACTTCTTCCTTTCCTATCTTTCTTGCTTTCATTTCTTTCCCTTGTCTAATTGCTGTGGCTAATGTTTCCAGAACTATATCAAAGAGGAGTGGTGATAGTGGGCATCCTTGTCCTGTTCCTGATTTTAATGTGAAGGTTTTCAGTTTTTGGCCATTTAATATGATGTTGGCTGTTGGTTTTTCATAGATAGCCTTTATTAAGTTGAGATATAGACCATCTATTCCAATTTTTTGCAGGGTTTTTATCATGAATGGGTGTTGAATTTTGTCAAATGCTTTTTCTGCATCTATTGAGAGGATCATATGGTTTTTGTCCTTGACTTTGTTAATATAGTGTATTACATTTATTGACTTCCATATGTTGAACCATCCTTGCATCCCTGGAATAAATCCAACTTGGTCAGGATCTTCTTGATGATCCTCTGTATTCTGTTTGCTAGTATCTTATTTAGGATTTTGCATCTATATTCATTAAGGAGATTGGCCTGTAGTTCTCTTTTTTAGTTGCATCTTTCCCTGGTTTGGGAATCAAAGTGATACTTGATTCCAGGAATGAATTTGGAAGTATAGCTTCCCTTTCAATTTCATTGAAAAGTTTTAAGAATAAAGGCAATAGTTCTTCTCTAAATGTCTTGTAAAATTCAGCAGTGAATTCATCAAGGCCTGAGCTTTTCTTTTTTGGTAAATTTTTATTTACATTTTCAGTTTCACTGACTGTAATTGTGGTGTTTAAAATGTTTTTATCTTCTTTGTTCAACTTTGGTAATTCCTAAGTGTCTAAAAGTCTGTCCATTTCTTCTGTGTTTTCCAATTTATTAGAGTACAGGTTCTCAAAGTAGGTATTAATGATCCTCTGGATTTCTGTTGGATCTGTTGTGACTTCACTTGTTTTGTTCCTGATTGCATGGATCTGAGCCTTTTCTTTCCTTTTTTTGATGAGATTAGCTAAGGGTTTATCGATTTTATTTATTGTTTCAAAAAAACCTATTCTTTGTTTCATTTATTTTTTGTATCATTTTCTTAGTTTCCATTGCATTATTTCTGCTCTAATATTTATAATTTCCTCTCTTTTTCAAGCTTTGGGTTTTTCTTGTTCTTGTTTTTCTAGGAGTCTAAGATTTGTCATTAGGTTTTTTATTTGAGCTCGCTCAGTGTGGGTATTCAGTGCTATGAATTTTCCATGTAGAACTGATTTCATTGTGTCCCATAGATTCCTGTATGTTTTATTGGCATTTTCATTTATTTGTAAAGACTGTCTGATTTCTTCTTTAATTTCCTCTGTGATCCATTGATTGTTTAGGAGAGTGTTGTTCAATTTCTATGTGTTTGTGAAGTTCCTATGGTTTCTTGTGCTATTGATCTCCAGCTTAATTGAACTATGATCTGATAATATACAGGGGATAACTTTGATTCTTTTGCATTTATTCAAACCTGTTCTGTGAGCTAGTATTTGGTCTGTCTTGGAGAAGGACCCATGTGCAGCCAAAGAGAATGTATATTCTGATTTTGTGGGGTGGAACACTCTATAGATGTCTATTATTATGCATTCAAATCTTGGTTCAGTTCTAGTTTTTCATTGTTGATTTTCTGCCTAGATGATCTGTCTATTTGTGATAGTAGGGTATTAATATCCCCACTACAGTTGTATTAGTGCTTATTTGGTTTTTCATGTTGCTTAATATTTGTTTTATATCGTTGGAGGCATTAATGTTTGGTGCATATATGTTTAGGATTGTCATCTCTTCCTCTTGAATTGTTCCCTTTACAAGGATGTCGTGGCCTTCTTTGTCTCTCTTAATGACTTTTGGTTTGAAATTTACTTTGTCTGCAAATAAGAGTGCTACCCCTGCTGTTTTCTGGGCTCCTGTCACGTGGAGCATTGTTTTCTATCCTTTCACTTTCAGTCTATGGGCTTCTTTTTGTACTAGGTGTGTTTCTTGTATACAACATAATGTTGGATTTTGCTTCTTAATCCATTGTTAATCTATTTCTCTTGATTGGTGAATTGAGGCCATTGACATTGATGGTTATAACTGATATGTACTGACTTATTATTGTCGTGTTATTGTCCTTTTGTTGACTCTTTTTACTTCCCCCCTTTTGGTTTCTTGCCTTGGCTATTTGATTTGCTCTGTTGGGCCTCATGGGGCTGTGACCTTCATTGTCTTTTTCTAGGATATTGTTTAGAATTCCTTGTAGTACTGGTTTGGTGTTCATGAAGTTTCTCAGGTGTTCTTTGTCATGGAAGTAACTTATTTCCCCATCCATTTTGAAAGAGAGTTTTGAAGGATACATTAGTCTAAATTGAAGGTTGTTTTCTTTTAGGACTTGAAATACCTCACTCCAGGCTCTCCATGATCTAAGGGTTTGTGTTGAAAAGTCTGCTGTGATTCTGATTGGCTTTCCTTTGCATATGATTTGTTTCTTTTCTGTTACTGCTTGTAGTATTTTGTTCTTCTGTTTGATTTGTGGAATCTTGATTATTATATTTCTAGATGTAGATTTTTTTTTGATCATGTCTAGTTGGAGTCCTATATGCCTCACTTATCTGTATGTCTAATTCTTTCCTTCTGTTTGGGAAGTTTTCTGTCATTAATTCTGTGAACAGCTTTTTTAAATCATTTGTATTTTCCCCTGCTACTTCATGGATTCCTATCAGTCTTGTGTTATTCTTCTTGCATCATCTAGGAGTTGTTGGATCGATTTCTTATGATCCCTTACTGTTTTTAAGAACCCTCTCTTTTCACAGTCACTGATGACAGTCGTATCTTCTATATCTGAAATTCTGTCTTCACATTCTTTTATTCTGTTTCATATGCTTTCAATAGAGTTTTTAATCTCCTGGATATCTGTTTGAATCTGTTTTATGGATTCCATTTCTTTCCTCTGTTGGGCATTCATTGTTTCCATTTCTTTCTTATGCTGGGCCTTCATGGCTTCTATCATGGTCCTGAGCTCATCAATTTTTTTCTCAATTTCTGTTGTAGAGTCTCGAATCATGACTTCCATTTTGCTCACCATCTCTATGGTTATCTGGGAAATTATTTCTGTTTTGAAGATTTCTACATATGTTTTGTTACTTCCTGTGCTATGGGATCAGGGTGTCCTGCTGGTTCACTATCAGACTTTTAACCCTCATTTGCTGTACTGTTTGCCATTGTTGAACTGGAAGTCTGTCTTTGTGTCTTGATTAAGTGTTTTCTCTTTTTTATTTTTGTTATGGGTTGTCCTTGGTTTAATTTCTGGGTTATTACTTAAATCTTCCCGATATAGTTGTGCTTTAGCTTTTGAGTCTCTAATGACTCATAGACATTCTCATTTTCATAATATCAGAGAAGACAACTCATTAAATCAATCACAATCCTTTATCCCAATTGATACATTCAGCAGCACAATAGGATCAAGCATAACTTGCAAATTGACCACTTGTGGTAGTCATTAATCTATCACCTTTAAACCATGTGAATTAAATTTAAATCGAGAAGCAGCCCAAAATATGTTTGCAGGGAATATGCTTTTCCATATAGCATCTTTACCATTTAGGATGGGGGTTTAGATAGAGTCAGGACAAGAGGAGTAGATAAGTGAAAATATCGGAGAAGGTTTCAAGTGAAGCCAGAGGATGTAGAATGACCATACAATCTTTATGAAACTATTAAATTTGAAAGGGATAGACAGAGTGCAAGAATAAGGACAAGAATATATACCCTTAACAGTAGCAGGGGCTCACTTTCCCTTGAAACTACTGACCCATGAATGAGGTAAAATGACAGAAGAAAAGAACATAAAGACCAAAGAAAAAATAATAAAAGAAGGAGTCTGAATTAGGGCAGGAGCAGGAACAGAAAGGGAGATGAGGGACAATATGGTGGAGGAAGAGACTGAGTGGGGAAAGAGGACAAAAAAAAAAAGAGAATTTGCAGAGTGGAATGAGGAAAAGAACGAAAAAAAAAAAGAATTTGAAGGGCCTCTTTCAGATTTTGTCTCTGCTGTCATAATATACCACGTGCACAGCCATGTGCTGAACCAAGTCCCCTGATCTCAGCTAGCCAATGGCAGATCCCTGTGACTCAGACTGACCTTAGGCCACAAGGCCCAAATTGAGTTCCCCAACCTGCAGGGTTGAACTCCACACAGTTTTATTACAGTTTTCTCCCGCTCTTTCTTTAAAAAATATTCAAAGTTGGGAGCTCAGAAAAATACCCTTTATGACCACCTATGCCTCTGCAGAGTGGGTCCAAGGACTGGCCCAATCAGGAGGTCTGAGAGTCTGAGGGGTTCGTGGGGGGTGTCTTGGGGGTGTTTCAAGGGTGCCCGCATTGCTACCTTCCTTGCTGGAGCTGATGGCAGAGCAGGCAGAGGAGAGCCCAGCTCCCCGGTCCTGCCAAATGGGCCCAAGCAGGCCAGTGGGAGAGATCTCAGGCTGGCCTTTTTCCTCTATTTCAATTTTGAAAAATAGTGTTATAGCATATATCAGCCTGGGTTGGACGGTTTTCTATAGGGCTTGAAACACCTTGTGCTCTCCTGGGCTTTTAGATCTGTGTTTAGACATTTGCTTTCATTCTAATGACTTTATAAGTGATTCATTGCTTTTCTGTAACCACTTTTCAGATTCTGTTTTAGTAGTACCCCATATTTCTGGGATTTGGGCTATGATGTGTTGTGGAGAGATTTCTTTTCTATGTCGAGGTTCTTGGGGGTTTATATACTTCAGTTATCTGCATACAAAGTTCTTTGCCCTTATTTGGAAAGTTTTCTGCTATAATTTAAGTAAAAAAAAATTTTAGGCCACTTGTGCTATCTTCCCATTTTTTGCTATTTGTAATTAATCTTGGATTAGTCTTTTTGTGTCATCCAGGATTTGTTGGATCTATTTTACATGATCATTTGTGTTTAAGGCATATCTCATTCACTGGTCATTGAAAATAGTTTTGTCCTCCAGTTCTGACACTATCCTCACATTTTTCACGTCTGCTGCCTTATTTTCAGTAGGATATTCTCCTGAATTTCCATTTGGATCCTTTTTATAGACTCCAATAATTTTTCACAGTCATCCATGTTTTGCATAATTATGTTTGGCTTTGCTAGTTTTATTTAGTGTCTTCTGTAGGCTGACTGATCATTTTATTTGGCCCAGTATGTTTACTTATGTCTTCTGTGAGTTTCCCAATTTCCTTATTGATTTTTGATCTCTCCCCCACTATCATTTCAAATTATTTGGCGGTTGTTTTTTGTTTGTTTGTTTGTTTCCTGTCCTTTGATGTCTCATGGATTAGTTTTGGGGGATTTGGAGGTTTTTGGAGATATTTTATTGGCTTGGCTTGTCATAGTTCTGTTTTTTGTTTGTTATTGTGTTGAGACATGCAGGTTGGTTATAGTGGAAACATTTGTTTCTAGTATTGAGACCTTTTTAGATAATGTCTATTTTTCAGTGGTATCCTCTGGACAAAGATAACTATTGGCCTTTGCTTCTGTCACAGTATCCACCTACCTCTGTGTACGTGGGATGGGAGTTTGCAGTGTAGTCAGTTTAGTGTCCAAATATCAAGGAATGGGCCACAGTATTTTTAATGAACCTGAGGAAGTGCAGATATTGGTATCCCAATAAAACCATTTAATAGAAATAGCTACGTCACCTTGGCTGTAGTAATAAAGTCAGCATCAATAATAGCATCAAATACAAATTGAATATTGACAAACCATAATGAACAATAATGTACTACCCTTAAGCATAGAAATGAGATCTATAATTATTGTATGAACACTAAGAGAAGCTGAATATTGAACTACAGTTAATGTCTACCAAAGGAATAACTACCTCTATTAACAATAGAACAATATTAAGTAATAATGTAAAGTTATAAGTGTTTATCTAGAGATTCATAAAGCTTTGTAGATATACTAGAGGTAGAGGGATATATAAAAGTAGAGGGAATGGACAACTGAAGAATGAAAAAAGCACAATTTGAGAGATTAGTGAATTATGAGAAGGCAGAGAGAAAAGTGAGATAGGGCATCTCAGTAAGAAGTAAAAGGAAATTGATAGTGTTAGAGAATGGGTGCAGGAAAGAATGAAGAAGAAAAAAGAATAGAAGAAATAAAATAAAATAGGAAGAAAATTTAAAAAACTAAAATTATGAAAGAGAAAAGGAGCAAAAAGAAACTAATAGAGGAAAAAAAGGGATTAAAAAAAAAAAACAGGCTCACCAAAAGCCTAAAGAAAGAAAGATTAAAAAAAACAGAAAAATAATTTTTTTAAAAAAGATTAAGTTAAAAAAAAAACACCCTATGTTTTTTAATGACTGGTTTCTTTCCACCATCTATAGTCTTGAGATCCAACCTGTCACAGTTTGCTCCACCTAGATCTAGGACTTGTGAGCCTTTGCGATGCCTTCACCACATCAAAGGCCCTTCTGTCCATTCACTCCCGACTTTGATTACTGTCCAAGTCAAGTTGTGCTTTTGTTCCCATTCAGATTCAAACTAGATCACCCTTCTGGTCTCTGCTGGATGTCAGCTGTGGAACATACGTTCAAGTGGACTGTTGAACTGAGTGTTGACTGTCACAGGGTCTGCTTGTTTCCTTCTTCCCTCAGTCATTGTCCTTGTCCATCATCATGTCTGCTGGGTAGTCTTTGCCTCTGCTATTTTATGCCAAGAAGAAGCAAAAATGGGTCGGGGGCACTGAGTGTTCAGTGTAGGCCTGCTTGTTGTGGGCATGTTGAGGGGGTATCTTCCCACACAGGTCTTCTTGTGTGCCTCATTGGAAGGTCACCACAAGACCAGTGTGGAGCTTGAATAATACACTTTCCAACAAACAATGGGTGGTTTGGGAGATCAGGAGGGAAATTTAAAAACTCTTTGAAACAAATGAAAATTGTGACATGACATACTAAAATTTGTGAGATAAAAGAACAGTGGTATGGAGTGGAAAATTTAAAACAAATGAATATCTACATCTGAAAAATAGAAAAGTTTTGAATAAACAACCTAATGATACATCTCAAGGTCTTAGAAAAGTAAGACCAAATCAAACCTCAGATCAATAGTAGGAAAGAAGTAACAAAGGCCAGAGCAGAAATAAATAAAATAAAGTATAAGCTATAAAAATGATCAAGGGTTAGTTCTTTGCAAAGATAAATATAAGACTGATAAATCTTTCAACTGACAACAAGAAAAACAAAAAATAGAGAAGACCCAAGTAAATGATAGGGATGACAGGAGACATTACTAACTGATACTACAGAAATCAAAGGGCCATTTAGGATTTTTTAAAGAGGAAATATATATTAAAGAAAATCTAGAAGACAGACACAAATTTATGGAACTATATGGCCTACCAAAACTGAACAAAGAGGATCTAAGAAATTCAAACAGAGTCAGTACAAGTGATGAGATTGAATCACCAATAGAAATTCTTCCATCAAAGAGAAGCCCAGGACCAGCTGGTCTTACAGCTGTCTTCTATCAAATACTTAAAAAGAAGTAGCACCAATGCTTCTGAAACTGTTCCATAGTATTGAAGAGGAGGGAAAATTCCAAGCTTAAATCTATGAGTGCATTATTCACCTGTTTCCAGAGCCTGACAAAATCACAAGAAAGAAACAAAAATATAGATAAATATCCTCGTTAAATGCAGATGCAAAGCCTTCAACAAAATAGTAGCCAATCAAATAGTAACACATCAAAAAGATCATGCACTATGACAAAGTTGATTTTATTCCAGAGATGCAAGGAAGGTTCAACATATGTAAATCAAAAGCCAAGATATGTCATATAAACAGAGTGAAAGATAAAAATTATATGAGTAAAGGATAAAAATTATATGAACAAATAGGTAAGCAGGATCGTATCTGAACATAATAAAGCCTATGTATGACAAAACTGTAGCCAACATCATGCCGAATAGGTAAAATCTGAAAATGTTTTCTATAAGATCAGAAATAACACAAGGGTGTCCATGCTCACTGATCTTATATAATATAATAATAGGATCTTTATTCAAAGCAGTTGGCTATGAGAAAGTAATAAAAGGTATAGTAATAGGAAAGGAGGAAGTTAAATTATCTGTGTTGGATAGGGATATGACTTGTATACATAGAAAAATCTAAAGACTCTACCTAAAGAGTATTACAACTGATAAATGAATTCAGTAAAGTGGGAGAATACAAAAAAAGACATACATACATTAGTAATTTGCCTGTACACTAATAATAAATTTGCTGAGAAGAAAATCATAAAAGTAATGTCTTTCAGAATAGTCACAAAGATACAATAAAGTATCTAGGAATAAGATAAGAAGTGAAAAATTTCTACAATGAAAATTATAAGACACTAAAAAAAGAGATTGAAGTCATTAAAAGATGGAAAGACCACCCATGATCATGGATTGTAAGAATTATTATACTTCAAATGCTTA
This sequence comes from Fukomys damarensis, assembly GCF_012274545.1. Classification (NCBI taxonomy): domain Eukaryota; kingdom Metazoa; phylum Chordata; class Mammalia; order Rodentia; family Bathyergidae; genus Fukomys; species Fukomys damarensis. The sequence goes on from NW_022900927.1 coordinate 9,278,769, forward strand.
TACTACTGAAAGTATTTTACAGATTCAGTGTAATCTCCAACAAAACACTGATGACAATATTTACAGAATTAGAAAAATAATCCTAAAATTCACATAGAAACCCAAAAGATCTCAAATAGCTAAAGCAAACTTGAGCAAAGTAAACAAAGCTGAAGCTTTCATATTACCTGATATCAAGGCATACTACTGGGCCATAATAACAAAAAACAGCATGGTATTGTGATAAAAACAGATACCCAGACCAATGGAATACAAAAGAGAACCCAGAAATAAACTCACCTGATTCTCAACATAGGTACCAAAAATGTGTTGAAGAAAGGATTTTTTTTTTAACAAATGATGCTGGGAAAACTGGCTATCTACATGTAGAGGATTATATCTCACCCTGTATGAAAATCAACTCAAAATGGATCAAAGACACATGCATAGTAGCACACACCTTTACTTCCAGTACTCTGGGAGGTCGAGACAAGAGGATCACTAATTCCAGCCACACCTGGGAAACAACGACTTAGTGAAACCTTGTCTAAAGATGGAAAATAAAAAGAACTGGGAAAGTAACTCACTGTGGAGAGCCTGTGTTATTGCTCCTGTTACGCACAAACAAAGATCTCAGACCTTAATGTAAGTCTGAAGCACTACTAGTACTGGAAAAATCATGGGGGAACCCTTCAAGATATTGGTGCAAGCCATAATTTCTCTTAAGACCTTAAAAGTCAGGAAACAAAAGCAAAACTGGAAAATGGTACTAATCAAACTAAAATGCTTCTGCATAGCCAAGGGAAAAATCAACAGTGAAGAGACAACACAGAAACTGAGAGAAAATCATTGCTAATTATCCGACAGAGGATTAATATTGAGTATACATAAAGAACTAAAAAAACTTAACCCTCCTAAGCAATCTAATTAAACATGGACAAATGATCTGAATAGACACTTCTCAAAAGAAGAAATACAAATGTTTAATAAATACATAAAAACATGCTCAACATCATTACCTATCAGGAAAATACAAATAAAAACTGCAATGAGGTACCATTTCACCCCATTATAGCTCATGTTATTACTGAAAAAAAAAAAAGAAATTCCCACAAAGATTCAGAAAAAAAGGTTCACTTCTGTTGGTGGAAATGTTAATTAATATAGCCACTATATATATAGCATGTTTAAAAGATGAAACTATTATACAGTTCCGATACTCCACTCCTGGATACATGTCCAAAGGAAGTGAAATCAGCATACGAATGAAATAAGTGCTTATCTATAGATATTGCAGGACTATTCACCATAGCTAAGATATGGACTCAGCCTAGGTGCACATCAACATGCATGAAAAAATATGGTGTATATATAATATATGGCATGTGATATTTATATAGTACATATAATAGATATTTATGTTATATATGTATTATTAAGCCATAACAAAAATGAAATCCTGAAATTTGCAGTAGGTGAGTGGAACTGGGACAAAGTAAGCCAGTCACAGAAAGACAAGTAATGCATATTCCATTTCATATGAGGAAACTAAAAAAAGTGTTGAAGTAGAAATGTTATTTCAAAGGGTAGGAATGAAGAGGTGGGGAGAAGGTAGAAGAAGATAAGCAGGTGATATCATCACTGCACAGTGTATGCATGTATGGAAGTATCACAATAAGTCTTATTAATTTTTACAGTTATTGTGGGTCGTTTAAAAAGCCAGGGAGAAACAGGGGATTTAGCTCAGCGGTTTGGTGGCCTGCCTTGCAAGCGCAAGAATCCCAGTTCACTCCCCGGTACCCCCCCCCCAAAAAAAAAAAAAAAGCCAAGGAGATAATCCACAAACAACAGTATAATTAACCAAGCGTGAATAACAGAACAAGAAGACATTAAAATATAAAAGAATACTAACATCCAACCTTGTGCTGTTAGATTAAAATTTGGATGTAGTGAGTGATTTTCTATGAAACAAATTAGAATATCTGCTAAAAATAATATAGGAAATCTGATTACTGAGTGGTACAGAAAATGGGCAATTGGTCAGATTGTTAGTTCCCTTCATCTTTTTAACCCTGAAGTGATAGGTCTCTTGATTTATTATTATTTTCAATGCTTCTTCGGATCTTCAGGAAACAGATACTTATGCAATTTATTCCAGAATATTAAGAAGAAAAAGAAAGCTTCTTAGTTAGGTTTTCCAGGCTATATCAGTCATGATTTCAAGCTATTGAAATTGGAACACTATGCAATTTGTGTGCATGCACACAAACACACACATGTACAAGTGTAAGACAATCTCATGTAAAAATAGAGATACTAACATTTCTACTAAAATACTAGCAAATGAAATCTAAAATATATTAAAAATGCAATACCATGCTTAAAATAGAGTTTTAAAAATAAATGCAAATGTTCTAAACCAAATGTTTGCAATTTCTCTATGTATCCACTAATAAGTCTTCAGGAACCAACTCAAAAATGTTATAATTAGTACAATGATTTAGTGAGAGATTGGTTACAGGAAAGTGTGTGTGTGTGTGTGTGTGTGTGTGTGTGTGTGTATACATGAAAAAGCAGTGATATTCATTGTGAATGGAAGGTGTGGGTAAATGAGTCATCTGTAGCACTATTGTGCAATGCTTTAGTGATTGATTTGGCAGCATAATTTCCTATATTTGCATATTACCTATAATTACAATTTTGTTTCTTCCAGTTTAAGTCACAATCCATCTTCTGAATCTATCACATAAATACAGTCACTTTATATTCTTTTGTTTTAGCACCTTATTTGTAAAACCAGAACCCTCTTTGCTCTCTCTCCCTGCCTCAGTTTTACTCTTGCAGCTGAACTTGGCTGTAGAAAAACATGGAACCATGCAGACCAACCTCACTTTACCTGCCCCTTAAATACACCTTTAGTCCTGTCAGATTTCCTAGTCATTTACTCTCTGCTAAATCACTGTTTTATATCTTTCCCTCTCCACTTCTAATTAATACCACTTTCCTAGTCCTCACTTAGCGGATAGCCTTTTATCCTAAAAGCAGTAAACAAACAAACAGACAAAAAACCTCCCAAGGCTCCTCGCACTTTTTATACACCTGCGAATGTGCTGTTTTTTTCCTTCCTTTACTTAGGCTGTATGTCCATTACCCTCACAAAGACCAGGTCCTCCAGCTGTGTATTAAGTTCCATTCCCTCTCAAGGACATTACTCTGGGAATTCACTCCTGATGTGAATTCTTTGTCCCATCTCTCTTGAATCTTTTTCAGCATATAAATCTTCTATAATATTTATGGTCTCAGAGACAGCAACAGCAAAAAATTTAAAATCTTGATTGATCTCGCTTTTCCATTTAGCTTTTGCACCTGCTATGGACCTCATTCTTTTTTTAACTCAAACATATTTTGCTCTCTCCACTTCACTGAAAGCTATCTTGTCAAAGTCACCACTAATGTCATTGTTACTCAATCTGTTCTTCTATTCTGAGACTTCATCCTAATGAACGCTGATCCTTTCATCCTTATTTCACCAGGTTGATTATTCTCTCCTTCCAAATGCTTTCTTTCCCTGGCTTTTCAGGTTTTTTTGTTTTTGTTTTTGTTTTTGTTTTTTTGTTGTTGTTTGTGTGTGTGTGTGTGTGTGTGTGTGTGTGTGTGTGTGTGTGTGTGTGTGTGTGTGTTTTGTACCAGGGATTATTTAACTCCGGTCCTTGTGCTTTCAAGGCAGGTGGCAGTACCACTGAGCTAAATCCCCGGCCCCTCCCTGGCTCACATCTTCTAGTTTTACTACTCAGTCTCCTGACTCATGTTTCTCACAGTCTTGCTCTCTGAATGTAGAACTATTCCAAGGCTTGATGCTGAGACATCTTTACAGTATGTATTCATTTACTTCCATGGTGATCTCATCCAGGCAATTGGTTTTAAATCTGATCTCTTTAACAGTAACTTCTTAATTTTACTCTAGTGTGGATCTTTGCTTTTGGACTCCAAATTAAATATACAGTGACTCACATATTCATTTGGTTGTTTACTTGGAGTATTAAACTGTGCATGTCAGTAGCTAAACTTACAGTCCTCTTTCTCAAACTTACTCTTGCCCAAACTGAAATCTTTTTCATCTCATAAATGGCAACGACTTTCTTCCAGTTACTTAAACTAAAAAAAAAATTGGAAGATTTTCTTGATTCCTGTTTCTGTTACCTGCACATTAATTCTTTAAAAAAATGCTGTCTCTTTAAAACCAGAGATCGACATTCTCATCACCTTTTCTGGTCTAAGCATCTGCTAGAAAATAGCTTTAAAACTCATCCCTGCACTGTGCTAGGGGTTTCTGACACTGCAGCCATGTTGCTCATATTAAACCTAATCAAAGAATCTTCTACATGGGCCTATCTACATCTGGCTACTGAAGTCATCCTGTTAGACTATAAGCCCCTAAATGAGCGATGGTGAAACTTTAGAGCTTTAAGTGATACAAACAGTCCACTGTGGCATGAGTACCACACTTTAGCCATCACTGTCCTAAATGAATTAACTCCCTGCTTTCCAAAACTTTCCTGCCTTAACATCCTATTTTTCCCTTGCTCATTCATCTATAACTGTATAGTCTTAGTAGGACTTGCCACTTCCTCATGGTCATTTTTATCCTTAAGGATTTCATATGATGTCACTTTCACTGTGAACACCCTGAACATTCCGTGTTAAATATTACTTTCCCATACTCTTTGTTCTTTTTCTGATGTAATGTTTTCTACTTATTTTCATTGCCACCTAATCTGCTTATTTTATAAATTCTACTTCATTATTTTATGCTAACAGAACTTCCTATAGGTATTTTCAGGTAATCAAAGCAGACTTCAGTGAGTCTTCCTCAATTTTACAATATGCTCTTGTATTCATCCTTGATAAGATGGGGATGCCTCATCTTCTTTGAGCCTGCCGCTTCCTGAAATCCTTTCTCTCTATGTGTATGCCTGCTTTCTACCTGTGTGGTCTCACACAACTGAGATGAGGCAGTGAGAGGGTCTAGCATTATGTAGTTGCTACCCTATATCCAACATCCTATATTAACTCCTTAATTTTCATAGCTATCGCTGTGTTGTGGACTACGCCAGCGATAGTGATTTTTTGTATCTGTTTTTTCTTCAACATTTGTATAAGATCTTCTCAAATTAATATTCTTAAAATACACACAGTGCCGCTTAATCCCCCTTCTCTCCTGAATCATAATTCAAAGTAATATTTCTTGGAATTTCTTTGTGTCTTACTGGTCTTACCATTAATAGTAATAATGTTACGTCCATTTTATGAGTGGGTGTTTTTACTTTTATTTCAAGCTCAGTTATGTGGGGTTATATGATGGAGACTTTATTGTTCAAGTCATTATATTGAATGCCTCGGCTTCAGTCATGAATTAATTCAATTCACTGCTGAGCTTTTTTCCCTTGTTGATGTAATTTTGGCCTCTAGCTATATAGAAACTTTGTTATTCTCACTGAACTGGCTACATTCTTTTTCCTCAAGACTTTTATAGTAGTGGTCTTAGTAATTTTGAAATGGTTAAAATTAATTTTTACTCTTCAATGTGCTGATTATTAAGGATCACTAAGCTGTAGTGTACGTTGTGCTTTAATGTCATAATATAGTAAAGACTTCCGAGAATAACTAAACTTATAAATTATTGTTTTAAAAAAATCTTTCTTCCTTTATCCTTTGGCATAAAGGTCTTTTTTTTCCTTAGGAAAAATGAAATTATGAACTTTTGATCAGTGGATGTGTATTAGTCACTTTCCATTAGTTGGGAGAAAATACCTAATATCCACAAGATAAAGGGGGAGAGATTTATTTGGTTCACAGTCATGGAGGATTTAGTCCCTCGTAAGCCAGCTCCAAGGAAGAAAGGTCACGGCGGAGGAGATGGCAGAGGACAGCTGCACAGCCCATGGCAGCCAGGAAGCAGAAGCCACAAGGGAGAAACCAGGGAAAAGAGCAATCCTTCCAGGTCCCACCTCCAGTGACTCACCTCCTCCAACCCGACTCCACCTCCTAACAGTGCATTGATCTGTGAACTCACAAATGCATCAGTCCACGGAGGAGTCCAGACTGCCATGATCCAAATACATTCTGAAAGCCCCACCTTTGAACACTTACAACTTTGTGGGGATGATTCAGATGTAAATTATAGCAGGATGTATTCAGACAATACAATTTTGTCTTGTGATTCTCACTAGAATACTTTATGCCTCAGGATTTATGCTTATTTAAGTTAAATCCCACTCTGAAAATTTGCTCATGTTTAACTAGGAAGCATGGTCATACCATAGGAACAATAAATCAAAATAATGACATGTATTGAGTGGCTATTTTTTGCTGGGAACTGTGCAGTGTAGGCACTTATATCTCCTATTCATTTAATTATTAAAATAATCATATAAGGTCAAAAATCATCCCTGTTTTGAAAGGAAGAAAATTGAGGCTTGGAGAATTTTCACTTGCCCAGTACCACAATTAATAAACTTTGGAGACAGGATTAAGAAACTTTGTGGCCTTTAAAGTTTCTGAATTATACTGCCTTAAAGATGTAATAGCTAAATCTTGGAAACAACCTATTTGCCCATCCGTTGGAAACTGGATAAAGAAGATGTGGTTTTTCTATAAAATGGAATATTACTCAGCCATAAAGAGCGAGAGAATAGATTCATTCATAGGAAAATGGATACATATTGAAGATATACTCCTAAGTGAAATAAATAAGTCCCACATGTGTAAATACCAAATAGTTTCCCTGGTGTGAATATTCTGCAACAATGCATAAGATTCTAATAAGATTACTGACATTTAGAAATGGGAGGAAAGGAGCTAAAGGTGTAGGGAAGGTGTGATACGTAGGGGAAGAACAAAAAGGGAAAAGAAAAAAATGTGAGAGAATGAAAAG